>NW_027649994.1:0-224028 GCF_965287045.1 Carcharhinus amblyrhynchos
CGCAATGACTTGCAGTCTCCTACCAGCTAGCTTTTAGCAAATTCCCTGGATATAATGGAGGTGTCATTCTTAAAGTAAACATTTCTGCAGCTCCAACCTGCGCTGGTAACCATTTGCAGCTCTTCTCTGCTTTGCAACACAAGATATAACTATTCTCCCTAGCATAATCTCAATTAAGCAGTTAAAGAGAGCATATTTTAACTCGTGTCCAATGCATCTTTTTTTTTGAAAAAGCCGATGTTGTAGGAATGTGCTAGTTCTGAATTTGCTGCAACGTTTGGTGCAGTCATCCTAAGCCAAAAAAGGGGGTTGAATAATTGCTTCTTGTGCATTTTTTTAAATTTGCAAAAAATCTGACTTTGCAATTCACATTGAAGGTGTATCTTTTTAACTGCAAACATTTCTGCAAATAGTTGAAGAGTTGCTTGTGTCTTTTTTAGCTCCACTTGCATAGGTGTGAATGCAATGGAAAGACACATGATTGCACCGTTCTTGAGGCCAGTGTCGGCTTTTTTCTGTAAAAGCCATTAAGCAGGAAGCTATTATGCTGTAGGGCGCATCAGTCTGGTTGTGTTATCCCGGGACTGCACGTGGAGCGGGGAGGGGGCGGGGCGCCGCGTGCAGCCGCACATGTGCGTTTGTTTATCAGTCCCCAGCGGACCGGCCCAAAACCGTTTGAGGGGGGGGTTAACAGGAATAGAGGGGGGGATGATTACATCATCTGAGATGACGCACCATATGGTTACTGTCTAGCCCGGTGGTTTTCTTAACTGTATCTGACAAAGTGGAAAAACTTGGAGTATTTTAATTCTTAATGTCTTTCATGCCCTGGGCGCACAATACATTCCCCCTCGCCAGTCAGTCGGAGCGGCAGAGGGGGAGGGACTTGTCCCCAGGCGGTCCGCTGATTGGTTAGGCTCGGCTGATTGACGGGCGGCCCGGCCAATCGGCGGGGAGGTAGCGCGTGGGGGCAGCCGGCGGCTTGCGGCTCGCCTCAGTCGGGAGTTGGGCGGCGGACGGTAACGGTGTCCGGGAAAGTGGGAGGGGGGGGCGGTGAAGGAGAGTGGGGGCTTGTTACCGGCAGTGTGAGGGGAAACCAAACCCACCCCTTCGGAAAATAGCCCTCGTCAATAACGGTAACGAAAATGAACAGGCGTAGAGTGAGGGGTAGGGTTTTTTGGGGGTAGGGGGGGAGAGCAAGGTGTTCTGAGGGGGGGAGGGTACATGTCTTGTGGAGTGAGGAGGGTTAACGGCCTGGGTTTGGGGAGGCGGGAAGATGTCGAGGCCCTCGGGTTGCTCGGGGGGGGGGGGGGGGGCGGGGAGAAGACCCGATTGTTCCCCCCTCCCTCCCCCGCAGGAGTGCCGGTGACAGTGCGCATGCGCACCGACTGGTGCCGGGCTCTCGGATGGCACGGGTGCGCATGCGCGTCCCTTGAGCGCTGTAAGTCCTGGAATTCCCCCCCCCCCCCCCCCCCCCCCCCCCAAAAAAACATGGCACTGGGAGCTTCAGCCCCCACCTCTACTTCTTTTCTCTCCCACTGGCCCCTCCCAAACTCTTGGCACTGGAGCTTCAGCTCCCCCCTCACCACTTCTCCTCCCCCTGAAATTCCACCACCTGCACTCACACCATCCCTCCAAAACTTGTGGCACTGGGAGCTTCAGCCCCCACCCACCCACCCCCAAACACTTGGCACTGGGGGTTCAGCTGCCTGTCAGCACTTGGGACCCAGGTTTGATTCTAGCCTAGGTCACTGTGTGGAGTTGGCACATTCTTCCTGTGTCTGCCTGCTGCCCCCCCCCCCCCCCCCCCCAGTCCAAAGATGCACGGGTTAAGGTGGATTGGTTGTGTATGCTGTTCAGTATGTAGGTTAGGTAGATTGGCCATGGTAAATGCCTGGGGTTATTGGGATAAAGTAAGGGCTATGTGATTGTGGGTAAGACTCTTTTGGAGAGCTGGTGCATCTTGAAGGGGCTGAGTGGCCTCTGTTTGCAATGTAGGATGCTAACATCATTGTCTGACTTTTTTAAAAAAATCTATTTTGTCGTGGGATATTTCAGCACTTTGGACCAGGACCAGTGCTAGTCATTTTTCCATGCTTCTGGATGCTGTCTCTTCTGACCTAACTGGTAAAGGTTGTGGGTTAGGAAGGATCTGTCAAAGGAATTCTCATTCTAGTGGATTTTGGCAATGAGATGACCAGTGGGATTAAAAATTGGGGACAGAATGCCTAGTGAGAAATTCTCTTGATACCTTTCCTCTTCCATGTATCAGTAGATACTCTAAATAATACCTGGTTAAAGACTGACATCTTAAATATAGACTCTCTTACTTTATTTAACATGGATGGATTCCTATTTTCAATTTTTATTTGTTAGATTTTTGCTTTTGAAGTGGTCGAGGTTTCCATACTTGGAATGGAATTTTGCCGCACTGTTATTCATAAAACACCTTTTCCTTTCAGAGCGACGAGAGTAGCCGTGGGCAGGACTGCTGGAATGTGCCCCGTTCTACGGAAAGCCCAGCCTTGTCTACCTGCAGTAATGCTGACATCTTTCGCAGAATAAACGCCATGTTAGACAACTCTCTGGATTTCACAGGAGTCTGCACTACTCCCGTCACCAAGGGCCGAAGGGAGAATGTGGGAGGTAATGGGATAGATCAGCTGTAGAAATTTTTTGGTTTGATAGAAATGAGGCTCTGAAGTGATGAAAATGGTGGTCATTATTTGGATGCATTCAATCTAGGTGTCTATCAATAAAGGTACATCAACTTGCCTCTGTAGTAGGGCATCCCTAGGAGCTTCATGCAAGTAGGTGTGCAAAGTTTGACAGAGCCACATGAGGTGATTATAAAAAAAAAACCAAAAGTTTGGTCAGAGCTAGGTTTAAAGTTTGCATGGCAGGAGAGAATCTCTAGTATCCTTGTAACTTAAGATACAACGATCAGTGGGGGTGGTTTTTAAATTGTGGCTGCGTTGGAGGGGAGGGATTCATTGTGAAGTTGAGATGCTACTGCTACTACAGGATTTTCTAGTGCAGTAAGAAACCCTTTTGGCTATTGGAAGGATGGGGGAAGGGAGAAACAGCTATTCTGTCCTTGTTATTTGTCCACCTGTAATGAACTGGAATGACATAGTATTGATTGTCAAGCTGTTAATAATTTTGATTGTAATATTTTATCGCAGTTGACATTTTGTTCTAATTCTTTGCCACTCATTTAAGTTGGCCTCTGGCACTTAATGTTTGTGCTGACACATTGTGCTTTTTTTGCATCCGTTGAGCTACTTTTGACCTGTGGTTAAAGGTGCATAAGCAAAATTGGTGTCTAGTTTGTTCATAGCAAGGTTCCAGAAATGGGGAAATATCTGTGACGGTGATTGGGCAATGCATTGAGAACGCCTAGATATTTTACTATATTGATAGTAATTTAATTTAATTAGTTTATCATGGGGCTTCTACATGACCCCTATGGACTTTTAAAATCCTTCTCCATACTGATTGGCTATTAGTTACCCACAGTGGGACATTCAGAGTAATGGTGTCTTATTTATTGATGAAACTGCATTGCAAAGTGGGAGATCTGGCAAATGTGTATAAAGCTTGCATGTCTGATCTGTTTATGGCTCAATTTCAAAGGTGAAGAAAATGTCTTTGACTAAGCTGCAGCGCACTATATGCCAGAGGAACATCATCTGAGCTTATGAGTTCAGCGTTTATCCAGCTTCAGACATTAATCTGTAGCTTCAGAATTTTCTCAGTGAAGCTTATCTCCTGCAGCATTGTTCATGGAAAGATAATGAATTGTTACTTGTGCTAATACATGTGTTCCTACAACAGCTAAACCAGCAGATTCAAAATTATTTAACAATAGTATGATCAGAATGATGGTAAAAGATTGGGAGAAAGGCCTTTCAAGCACAAATGGAAATTTGTTGGAATAAAATTTTTCCATGAAGCACCATCTGTGGTATGACTAAATTAGTCCTTTCTGGTGGAGTTTTGTTGTCCCTGTAGCAACTGTTTAGTTTAAGAAAACAAATTTCCAACTGGCTAAACACAAATAGTAAGATTTTTGCTGCTACAAACTAAAATTGAGATTGGCCATTAATAATAATGCATCACATTTATAAGTACTTTCACAGTTCATGAGTCCTACAACTCACTTTGCCGTCTGGCACTTCTGGCAGATGTATGATGTGTTACTCCTGGCTCTCCAGCAGGCCTGTGTCTCCCTGCAACACTAGGTCAAAACTTCCTTCATAGTCTTTAGTTCGAGCTTCCACTGGCAAGGCCCATCTTAGTGATTCTCCCTGTGTTGTATTCCTCGTTTTGTTCAGAAAACGAACACTTGAGGATCCTGCTTCTCTGCTGCTGCGTAGTTTTGTTGTTTTTCTCTCTCGCTTTGTCTCTGAAAATACTGCCCTTTTGAGTTGCTGTGTGAAAAGCCACTTGATTTAATTGGCTTTGTTTCACCCCATTTGACCAGACTCCACAGACTGTCAAACTGGGGTGCTTCTGGAATTCCTAATATTGAATTAAAGGAGACGTTTTCAGTCTCAACATTATTGCTAGATGTTTTTGTGGATGAGGGAAGTGAGGGTTGTTTGCTAAAATGTAAAGTGTCACATCAATATTTCAGCAGTCAGTTCTGGATTTAACTAAAGATCAGAAATTGGCACAACATTTTGGATTGAGAATATTACTGGTAATGAGCTGATATGACTTGTTTGAAGACTGATCTTTTTGTTTTGCAAGTTGAAATGTATAGAACTATAAACAGGCAAATGGGCTTCTTGACTCAACTGATCAATGCTAGTGTTTGTGCTTGAGCCTCCTTCCACCCACCCCTCCCTATCAGCATAACCTGCTGTTACTTTCCTGTTTATCTGGCTTCCCCTTAAACATATCCAAAAAGCTCCCATTATCACTCATAGTACAAGTGTTTTTATTAGAGAAAAATATTAATTAAAAAACCTAAGTTACTGAGCCAGTGGCTTGTAAAAAAGCCCTCAAGTTATCAGTGCAATTCATGTAAAAACATGACCCAAAACACACCTGTTTGCACATCCACACTTTGATATTTGGGCCAGTAACTTCTGAAATAGCCATCTAAAGTTATTGCACAGTTCAACATGTGAAAACATGACCCAAAACAAACCTGTTTGTACATGGACATTTTGATACTAGTGCTGTCACTAGCCTTCTGAAATGCTGAAGCTTTTCAAACAAAACTGAATTATAAATGTCAATCAATATTTGTACATTAAATGAAATCAAAGTTTTCAAAAAAGCTGTTTAAAAAAAAAACACTTGCATGGGAGTACAACCTGGTGGCAATTGCCTATCTCTCTTGGTCGATCACTTCTTCTGTTGTTTGTCATTTATGTTAATGATTTGGATGAGAATATAGGGGGCATGGTTAATAAGTTTGCAGATGACACCAATCTTGGTGGCATAGTGGACAGTGAAGAAAGTAATCTCCAATTGTAATGGGATCTTGATCAATTGGGCCAGTGGGCTGACAAATGAGGTGATGCATTTTGAACCAGGGCAGGACTTGATCAGTTAATGGTAGGGCACTGGGGAGAGTTACAGACAGATCTAGGGTACATGTTCATACTTCCTTGAAAGTGAAGTCACAGATGGACATTGTTGAAGAAGGCATTTGGCATATTTGGTTTTGTCAGTCAGAATATTGAATACAGGAGTTGGAATGTCTTGTTGAAGTTGTACAAGACATTGGTAAGGCCACACTTGGAATACTGTGTGCAATTCTGGTCACCCTATTGTAGAAAGAATTTTCTTAAACTAAAAAGAGTGCAGAAAAGATTTACTAGGATGCTACCAGGACTTCATGGTTTGAGTTAGAGAGGCTGGATAGACTGGGAATTTTCCTCTGGAGGCCAAGGAGTGATCTTACGGAGGCCTATAAAATGAGGCACAGATCAGCTACGAAGTCTATCATTTCCCAAGGACAAGCGAGTCTAAAACTAGCATAGATTTAACATGAGGGGAGAGACAGGTGTCCAGAGGGCCAATTTTCAGTGTGGTGTGTCTGGAGCAAGCTGCCAGAGGTAAGAGGTAGGTACAATTGTCTCTTTTTGAAGAAGCATTTGATAGTTACATGGATGAGATGGGTAGCGAGGAATACGGGCAAAATGCAGGCAATTGGGATTAACATGGGGGTTTTATTAAAAGCAGCATGGACAAGTTGGGCTGAAGGGCCTGTCTCTCCAACTCTGACTCTATGGGTTAGTTACTGGATGTTTTACAGCTTTCACCAAGAACAGTAGCTGAATGACAGTAGGTGAGCTTGAGGCAAATATAGAAGCCTGACAGTGCAGAAGGCAGCTATTTGATTTGTATTCTTGTAATCATAAAGCTGCTACTGACATTTTACTACAATGGGTTTGATTTGTAAATGCTTTAACACTATCAGCTGCCAATCCTAAATGTGGGATTATTTTTTTAAGGAGGAAAATATTCTAGGGTATTGAATTTGACATTGAAAGATTACTTGGAGTGGAAAACTGCCATTCTGCGCCTGATTAAAGAAATGCAAATACAGTTGTAAGCTTCTAGACCGAGCCATTTTGGTGTCGTCCAATAACTTGCTTGGATAAATTGATTTTGTTTTGTAGCGGCTGTGTAAGGAATTTGGGCAAAGTCTGTTAACTGAAATGACAAATAGCTAAAATCTCTTCACGTGCTTTTCATCCTTCCTGTAGCTGATATCAGCAGTTGGTGTCCCTTGGCTAGTGGAAAGTGAACCAGTTTGTGGTTGTCTACTCAAACTTAAATGGATGGGAGCTACATAATGGAGATTCAGTTTAGGACTTGGCACTTCAAGACTGCTCCACCATTCAGCAAATAGATCCTGGTTCAACTCCATATTTCCAGCTCCCCTGATGATCTTTTACCCCTTGCTTATCAAGTTCTATTTTAACCACATCCCAAAGAAAAAAGATTTATCGCTGGCTAGGCTAACATCTGTCTTGCTGTTGAAGATGGTGAGCAGTCTGTGTTGTAGGTACAGTGGGGAGAATAGTTCCTGCGCTCAGTCAAAATTCTGGAACTTTAAATTTCCAAGACAGGGTGGTGTAGCTTGGGATGGAAACTTGCAGGTGGTGTTCCCATGTGTCTGCTGCCCTTGTCCTTTAAATGATAGTAGTCATGTGTAAGGTGATGGCTAGAAAGGACCTTGCTGAGTTCTGGCAGTGCATCTTATAGATGGTACATGCTGCTGCCACTGTGTCCATTGTGCAAATCAACTGGGCTGCTTTGTCCAGGATGATGATGAGCTGCAATCATCCAGGCAGAGGGAGAATATTCCATCACACTCCTGATTTGTGCCATGTAGATGGTGAACATGCTTTTGAGGTGTTACTTGTCACAGGATTCCTGACCTCTGATCTTTTGGAATAATTACTGTTGCATAAATATATAGTGAAAAGTATTGTTTCTTTCATGGCCTGGTACGTGATACAGACCAGCATATTGTTCACAAAGGAATGGAGAGACTGCTCTTGTACCTGTTTTAAGTAGTTAATTCAGTTTTGTTCCAATGATAGTTAGTGAGGGGTAATAGTTAGATTCTCTTTTTTTTTGGAGATGTTCATTGTGAATATTAGTTGCCGCCTGTCAGCCAAATATTGTCTAGGTCTTCCTGCAGTTGTCCTGCTTCGGTATCTGAGGAGTCTGACCTTGATGGAAGGTTATGATGAAGCAGCTGAAGGTGGTTGGGCCTAGGCCATTACCTTGAGAAATTCCAGCTGTAATATCCTGGAACTAAGATTGACCTCCAACCAGCACATTTTCCTCTTTGTGCCAGGTATGATTGCAACCAGTGGTGAGTTCTTTGCTCATTTGGAACTTTCTTGGATGCTATTTCTATCCTCCTAATGCAGACTTATGTAATGTAAACATTGTTTACCCACCATCTTTCCTCTTAATTCTCTAGTCTTGCTGTCTACAGGATCAGTGTTCACTTCTAAAAATGGCTTTTTTGACTTTCTCTCATTCCTTTGTTTAAAAACAGCAGAAAATAACTAGAACATTGTATTCTGTCCGAGCCATCCATCTTGGCACACTTTTCTTTAAGTTTAATGCGGTAGTTGACGATTCTAGATGAGATGGTGAGAACAAAGAACAACACAGCACAGGAAACAGGCCCTTCAGCCCAACGAGCCCATGCCACCATTTCAACATTTGAGTCCCCTCTCCACGTATGACCCTTGTCTATGATTATGGCATTCCACATGAGAAACAAGATTGAGGGGAGACTAATTTAGGGACAATTTGTTACACCAATCAGCCTAAGAGCACATCTTTTGGGGTGTGGGAGGAAACCCACGCAAGCACAGGGAGAATGCTCAAACTCCCACAGACGCTGGCCCAAATCCATGTATCTGCACAGCAAACAGTGATAGTCACTGAACTGTCATGTTGCCCAGCATCTAGTCCAGTTTAAGTGTACATTAATGACATGAAGCACTAGGCTACTTTCAACATCCAAGAGCAGCCCTCATACAACCCATCACGTGTATGCCTCTTGGACAACAAGGTGGACCGAAGCACCTGTGGATTAAAAGAGCCCCTTGAAATTTTTTTGTCAGAATGTGTATTCCAAAAGGTCCCTACCAAGGTCTGTAGAGATGCAGAGGCAGACATAGCATGAGTCATAGTAAAGATGCCATTCAACCATCAAGTCTGCACTAACAAAACTATATAATCCATGCTATTGCCAAACATGGCACACAGCCTTGACTATTAGACATTTCAAATGCTCATCCAGCTACTTTCGGGTTCCTGCCTCTAACATTCCAGACTTCCCCCACCCTCAGATTAAAAACATTGTCCTTAATCCCCTCTAAACCTCCTGCCCCTCACCTTTTAAAATTATGTCCCCTTGCTGACCCTTCAAAAGGGTAAGAAGTCTGACACCAGGTTTAAGGGGTTGTCAGATTTCTTCTTCCTGTTTACCCCAGTCCAACGCTGGCATCTCCACATCATGACTACCTTCAAAAGGGAACAGCTCTTTCCTTTCTTCCATACCCCTCAATTAGCTTCCTCTCCACCTTCTCTGCTCTAAAGAAAATGACCTGAGCCTATCCAGTCTCCTAGCTCAAATGCTTTGTCCCTGGCGATGTCCTTGTGAATCTCCTGTGCCCTCTAGTGCAATCACATCATTCCCTACAGTGACCAGAAGTGCGCACAGTACTCAGTTGTGGCCTAATTTTGTACAGCTCCAACTCTGTGCCTTGACTGATAAAGGCAAGTGTCCTATATGCCTTAATTATCCTATAATTTGTCCTGCTGCCTGAGCTTCCTAGTGTCCTGCCATTATCCTGTTGCCTTCCTTCCAAGCGCATAACCTTAGACTTTTCAGGGTTAAGTTCCATCGGACCAATCCCAACAACCTAAAACCACCTCTTCACCACCCATGCTATACATATGGGACCCAGCACAGGGATCAGTGCTATGTACTAAATACCAGCTTCCTGTCTCGATCACCAGTTACCCTGGATTGTATGCACTATTACCTTTGTTTCCCATGTAAAACTTGTCATAGGTGTTTTGAAATTCTAGCATTTCGCTATAACCATAGAATTCCTACAGTGCCAAATTTGACCCATCAACTGCAGTGACTTGGAGAGCTTTATGCTTGTACCCTCCAAGGCCAGAATTGAATCCAGGTCCCTGGTGCTGAGGCAGCAGTAGTGTGCTTTGGAGGTGCCTGTTACCTTCATCTAGACACCCAGTCACCACCTCACAATTAAATCAAATTGTTAGGCATGACCTAAGCATGCTGACTATCCTTGATGTAACCTTGCTTCTCAAGTGGAGACTAATTTTCTGCAATAGTTTCCTTACCACTGAGATTTGCTGGTCTGTAATTCCCTGGTTTATTTTGATCTTCCTTCTTAAAATGGGACAACTCCTGTGGTCGGAGGAATTAATTTTTCAGAGCCCCTGCAATTTCCTCCCTTGCCGCCACAGCAGCCATGGGTACAACTCAACTGGACCAGGGTATTTGTCTACTTTATAAGCCTGCCGAAATCTGCAATACCATTTCATTTCCAAGTTTCTAGGTGTCCGGATCGCCAGCAACCTGTCCTGGTCATTACATGCTGACACTATAGTTCAAGCCCACCAATGCCTCTACTTTGTCAGGATGCTAAGAAATTTGGCACATCTGATATGACTCTCTAACTTTTACAAAAGGCACATTAGAATGTATCCTTTTGGTTTTATATCACAACTTGGTATGACTCCTGCTCTACCTGAGACCACGAAGGTCATAAACAAAGCCCAGTCCATCATGCAAACCAACCTCTGATCCCTTTACCAAAAGGGAAAATGCTGGAAAATCTCAGCAGGTCTGGCAGTGTCTGTAAGGGGGGGAAGAATTGACTGAGTCCAGATGACCCTTTCAGAGCTAGAAGCACATAAAATGGAAGATATTTATATTGGGTGAGAGAATGAAAGATGAGTCCTAGCCACAAAAACAAAAGGAAAGGCTGCTAATGGCAGTCCATAGAGAATAAAGGGTGTGAATGGTCAAACGGCAGAGAAGCCATTTCATTGACTCCATCTACACTTCCTGTTGCCTCAGAAAAGCAGCCATCATGATTGAGGACTCCATACACCTGGATCTGGTCTGGGGGGGCTGGAGAAAAAAATACAAAAGTCTCTAGGGTCATGTACCAACTTCTTCCCTGCTGCCATCAGACTCTTGAAGGACCTACCTCAAAGTTGATCTTTGCCTAACACCTTAGCTATAACTAACACTACATTCTGTATTCTCTCTGAAGTACAGTATACTTTGTATAGTGTGCACAAAACATACTTTGCACTGTATGCTAATGTACAACAATAAATTCAATTCCCCATGTCAAACTGTTCAAGAATCTTTGCAGTCCTCTTATGAATTCTGTATCATATCCTCCTGAGTGAAGGTAGATCCATCCTTTAGCCTATTTTGCTGGTTCACTTTAGCTAGCTGTACTTCATATCTTTATTTTCCCCTTCTAGTTCTAGACCTACTTGCCTTTGAATGGAAAATATGAAACAGTCCAGTTATGATTGCTGTTACCTAAAAAGTGCCTCATTGAACCCATCCTATCTTGTTGTCTAATATAGAGTCTACTTTTGGTACTAGAATGTGCTGTTCTAAAATTCCTGAAAACACAAAGTTCCTCTTTTCGGCTTCCTGTGCCCATCTGACCTCTTTAAAGTTTATTTTAGTCATAAGTAACGCTTACATTAACACTACATGTAAAATTTCACCGGTTGCCACACTCTAATGCCTGTTCGGGTCAATGCACCTAACCACATCATTCAGACTGAGAGGAAACCAGAGCCCATGGGGAGAATGTGCAAACTCCACACGGTGACCCAAACTGGGGAATTGAATCCAGGTCCCTGGCAGTGTTGAGCAGCAGTACTAACCACTGCTACCTTGTCCCCTACCCATGATTTTATTTTTGAAAACCATGATCATTCATTACCATATCTAGAACAGTCAGCCCAAGTCTGCACTGACTCAAAGCATTTTAGCCAGGCCCTGTCCTTTGCTTTTCTGTAACACTGCATTTAGCATGGCCAATCCACATATGCATCTTTGGACTATGGGAGAATGTGCAAAGCCAGAATGCTGCTGCTGTGCCCCCACCTAAATTTCTTTCCATGTCCTACTTTGATTACTACTGGGGGAACCCATGCACCACTCCCACTTGCCTGTATTACCACTTGTCTCTAGGCAAACAGCTTCTGTGATGTAACTGAAAGCTTGAGGTTTGTTGTGAGAATGGGTGGGGGGGAAGCAGCAGTGGTGGGAATTGAGCTGTTTCCTGCCAAACTATATCTGCATGTGTGCTGGCTAGGAAGCTGCATCCTGCTGAGTCAGCCTGAACTGGTAATGGGAGATTTTGTCACTGAATGGAGCTTGCAAATTGTGTGTTGACTCTTCTCTGACAGGCTGTAACTTCAGGAGAAATGTAATGGAGACCCAGCAGGAAATCTGGGTGAACTCAAACCATCCTTTCTAGAGTTGATCAGTTCAGGCATTTGGATGGTGTGACCTGTATTTGAATGCAAGTGACTAACGTTTATGGTATTGACTATATCACCCTCTTCCGCTCCATTGGTTATATTGAAATGATACAGTAATCACACAGGATCAAGGGTGAACTAGTTACATGGATTCAGAACTGACTTGGTCATAGACTGAGGGTAGTGGTGGAAGGGTATTTGTCTAAATGGAAGTGTAACTCGTGTTCTGCAGGGATCAGTGCTGGGACCTCTTTGTAAATATCAATCACTTGGAAAGAAACAACTAGTCTGATTAAGTTTTGCAAATGATGCTAAAATTGTTGGGAGTTGCAGATAGTGATGAAGCGTGTCAAAAGAATACAGCAGGATATAGACTGGAAAATTGGGTGGAGAAATGGCAGATGGAATTAATCTTGACAAAAATGCAAGGTGATGCATTTTGGCAGTTCCTGTAAAGACAAGTGGCAGCACAGGTGGTGAAAGCATATGGCACACTTGCCTTCATCAGTTGGGGCATCAAGTATAAAAGTTGGCAAATTGTTAGTTACATAAAACATTGGTTAGGCCACATTTGGAATACTGTGTCCAATTCTGATCACACTACCAGAAGTACGTGGAGGCTTTGGAGTGAGAAAGGTTTCTGGAGGGTATTGGCTATGGGGAGAGATTGATTTGGATTTTATTGTTACACGTATTAACATTTTCTTGCACTATGTTTCTCAGTATGCAAACATACTCTTCGTAGAGAAGGAAATGAGTGCAGAAGATTGGAATTGTTCTCCTGAGAGAGACAAAAGCTGAGGGGCAACCTGATAGAAGTTTATAAAATTGAGGGTGTAGATAAGATGAACAATTGGAAGCTTTCCCGGGTCAGGGATGACCATCAAGGGGCACACCTTTCAAGGTAAAGGGAGAATGTTTTACTGCCATATGCAAGTGGCTGAGGCAATATGTTAGTGACATTAAGACCTATCTGGACAGACATGAACAGTTAGGGTTAGAAGGATACAGATGGCTAGCCTAGGTAGATATGATTGGTGTAGGCTTTGTGGGCTGAAAGGCCTGTTCCTGTGCTGTATTTTGTATTATGGTAATGTTAACTAATGTCATTGGCATGTTTAGGTGTGTACTTAATGACATCAGGACCTATGTTGGATGAGGGGTGATCTAATAGAGGTGTATAAGATTTGAAGGGTATAGATAAAGTGAATGGTAGTAAGCTTTATCCTAGGTTGGATACAATAATTACAAGGGGTCACAGGCTTAGGGTGAGGTATAACTTGGATGTTAAAGGGAGGTTTTTCCAGAGGGTGATGGGGGCCTGGAATGCACTGCTGAGTAAGCTGGTGGAGGCAGGCATGCTGGAGTTGTTTAAGGCTTACTTAGTCACATGAGCAGACTAGAGGTGGAGGGATACAGGAGACTTTTCTAAATAAAGATCAGAGCTTTGGGACGTCCCTGGGAATCAATTGATTCCTATGAACCTTCCAAAATATTTCATGGCTCGCTTGCTTTATTTGTGCTTCTGGGGATTCCGTAAGTGTTTGTTTTGCATGTTTATTGATGTCTTTTACTTGGGTGATTGAGTCCGCCTTGTTGACCAACAAGGGGCATACACATGGGGGGTCGTGCAATGGCTGCTCTTGGATGTTGCTTCAAGAGTTTGCCTAGTGCTTCACGTCATTAGCGTATGCTTAAACTGGACCATCTGACAGGCAACACGACAGCTCAGTGACTATCACTGTTTGCTGTGCAGATATGTGGATTTGGGTCAGTGTCTGCAGGAGTTTGTACATTCTCCCCATGATTGTGTGGGTTTTCTCCAGGTTCTCAGGTTTCCTCCTACATCCCAAAAAAACACGCTTTTAGGCTGATTGGTGTAACAAATTGTCCCAAATTTGTCTTCCCTCAATCTTCCCTGTAAGTGTAGACAAAGTTAATGGGTAGAGGAGGGCACTCATAATGTTAAAATGGCAGTGCAGGCTCATTGGGCTGAAGGGCCTGTTTCCCATGCTGTGTTGTTCTTTGCTCTTTGGTCCTAGAGTAAAACTACTGTTAACTGTAGCAACTATTTGAGGAGATCTGTTTGGTTTGACTTCAACTGATGTCTTAAAAATTGGGTTAGTGAGAATGATTTGTCACTGATAGTGTAATCTTGTTACATGATTTCAGGGTTTTAAAGATGAAGTACATTGGTGCCATATAAGTATAATATGCTTCAAATTGGGTTTATTATTGCAACTGCTCCAATCCCCACCAATCTGTACTACAGTCACCTTTCAGAAGGAATAGTATATCCTAATTTAGCTTTAGGAAGGAAATAATAGTGCTAGGGTTACATTTCCTGCTTGCTATTTGCCAAGTTGAGCATATTGGAGACCCTTAATTGTCAGCTGTTCTTAACCAAGGATCCAGCAAATAAAAGCATCTGCATGTTTTGAAGTTGGCAGTGCTTGCAGTTTGTGGTTTTTTTTGTTTCACTTGGTAAATGTTCTTTGCAGGACTCGAGTTTAAGCTCAGATTCATATTTTTGGATTATTCTTCTTCTGGCCTGTTTCCTTTACAGTTAATTCAAATGTTCCTGTAACTTTGCAGGTGCTGCCTGTTATGTCTGATGTTCAAAATATCTCCCTCTAATGGCTTTTGAACATGTTGTCACTGATTGGAGCACCTCTTTCAATTTGATCTTGATGCCCCATCTGATTAAGGCAAGCTTTCTTCACCACCTGTGCTGCCACTTTTAAGGCCGTGTGGACCTGTACTCCCAGATCTGTCTGTGCTCCTAGTTTTGATGTTTATTTTATAGCTTCCACTTCAATTGGAACTACCAAGAAGAAGCAGTGGGTGTGAAAAGAAAAACTTGTTGATGTTTGGATTAGATTGTGAAAGGTGGAGGCTGGTAGCCTGTACCCATGTCAAGATTCCAAATAATGGAATGGATGCAAGTGAATGAGAGAACGGGCAGGCGGGGGGGGGGGGGGGAAAGAGGCATGGGTGTGTGAGTAACCTTGACCCAGTAGCTGAGCTCTAGCATGCCATGACTAGCTTGACTAGTTGGCATTCCTGAGTGTACTTGATTTATTCCCACATGTACTGGGATACAGTGAAATGCATTTTCTTGCATGGTGTACAGGCACAACATACTGTTCATGGAGTACATAGGAGAAGAGGATAGGGTACAGCCTTTAAATGTTGCAGTTATAGGTTGGATGGAGAGGTCAGGTTAAGAGGCTCATTTACAAGTCTGGCAGCAGGGAAGTCATTTTTGAATCAGTTGGTATGTGATCTGACTTTATCTTTTTTCCTGGTGGAAGAATATATCTGGGTGAGTGGGGTCTTTGATTATACTGGCTGTTTTTGAGGCAGCAGGAAAAGTAGACAATGGATGGGAGGCTGGTTTGTGTGATGGACTAGGCTTTGTTCACAGCCCTCTATTCCTTGCAGTCTTGGTCAGAGCAGGAGCCATACAAAGTACACTTTAACACTGCAATGAAGTTACTGTGAAAATCCCTGGTTTCCACACCAGTGCTTGTTCAGGTACGCTGAACGAGAATTTAGCACAGCCAATGCACCCTAACCAGCATGTCTTGAGGAAACCAGAGCACTTGAAGGAAACCTGGATATCCACAGGGAGGACATGCAGACTCTGCACAGACAGTGACCCAAGCCAGGAATCAAACCCAGGTCCCTGGCATTGAGGCAGCAGTGCCTAACCACTGTGCTGGCCCCCGTCAATAATGTGACTTGGTAGTACTGACTGTTTAAATTTAAAATCAGAAACCCCAAAGATGTCAAACCAAACCGAAGTGTTTCTATTTTGACAATTTTATGTATAATTCTATTGACACTAGCAGGCTTTAATAAATTAATTAGCTTGCTTTTACCAATTGAAATCTTTGAACATTGGATAGGTTTGCGATTCAGATTTGTCTCGATCAATCTGTTTCCAATTTGAGCAATGTAGACCAGTTGGCAAGCAGCTTGTCTGTTTTTACTTTGTTCTAGAGCATTTGAACACTTATGGAAACAGCAACAAGGACCATCTGTTTTCTGACGCTCCAACAGCAGCCTCCAGAGAGAGCACCTCTTGCTGCTTTCAAGGCAATGTAGAAACTGCTTGCTTTTCCTTCAGCCTAGTTCTCCCACTGGTGCATGAGTCTCTTGTCAAATCAACCCAACCAAGACCAAGAGAAAAATCCAAAATAAACAAAAATGCAAGAACTCAGATTAAAACAACACCATATCAGCTCACATGCTGAGGATGCAGGCTATCAAAGCTGATTTCTAACATGCTTTGCATACAAATAAATAAACTTCAAACACTTGTCACAAAGGGATCCACACTTGTCTCACCAATCTCAACTGGAAATTTTTTTCACTTTAAGTTCCCGTAAGCTTACACATGATTTATTTTTCCCCTTGGTCCTTTTGCTAAATTCTAATTCCAAACTGCACCCAACCCTCGGGTCTGTTTTTTTTTATGGCCAATTTGCATGCTGCTGCTTAGATCTAATATCTGTTTCATGAGAAACATAGGGATATTGTTTGGTGACCTTTGCTTTTTTAGTTTTTGTGCCAGATAATTATTGTGGTTTACCTATGCAGTCTTGAATATTTGCCATTGCCTGTCCACCATCATCCCATTAACATCCAGTTCATAAGGGATTTGTACCATCGTAGTCTCCTAGGTTTCAGGGTCCTCATTTCAAAATCATTGGCTGCTCATCCCCAAAGGATCTTGCACAGCTGGATGCCAATTATTTCTTTCTCATGCAGAAACCCAATCTAGGATAGCTTGTTCTTGAGTTGGTTCCCCAATGTATTGGTCCAAAAATTCCTATTGGCTATTTGATTGCCCAGTCTATATAATCACAGATGTTTCTTTATCACATGCATATCTAATTTTCTACTTCAATGCCATTCCTAACATTAGTTTGGGAGGACGTACATCTATCCCTTTTGGTGTTTCTCAACTTTATCAATACAGATTCCACCTTGTTGGAACTAGTATTTTCCTCTCTCTTTTAATTTTGTTTCTAACCATGACACTATTGTCTGTCCTTCCAATAATAAGTGCTAATCTTCTTTAGGGAAGAAATGTGCTGTCCTTGCTAGTCTGGCTGACATATGACCCCAGAACCACAGCATTGTAGTTAACTCTTAACTGCCCTCCTGAAATGACTTGGCAAGCCATTCAAGGGCAATTAGGGATGGACAACAAATGCTGGCCCAGCTAACAATGACCACATTCCGTGAACAAATTCTAAAACTATTCTTGGGGCTTGCCTTTTTTTTTAAACATGTCACATTTGCACTCTTCACTGACCAAGAAATATTGGCAGAAGAAAATGCTCTTTTGCTAGTACTGTAGGTTTTGGCTCCTCCTGGACCAATTGGAGAGTCTTTGGTTTAATGTTTTGAAAGGCCGTAAGCTCCAACAGTGCAGCAGCAATACTGGTTAGCTTGGATTTTATTAGTCTCACGGTTTGAAGCTACAACCAAGGAGGTTCTTCCTCTGGCCCAAGGCTGACACTACCAGTTAAGTTCTCACACAAACACATTTTGTGCACATCTCCTGTAGTTTGACACCTTGGGTTTCCTGTTTTGTCAAAGCCTTGACCAAGTGCATAAGGGATTTATGGCTACCTACAAATGATCCTGTTTGGCCATGAGACTTCTGTTTACCCTGTAAATAGGTTGTGTATGCTTTTCCTTTTCAAGTACAGATGGTATTCCATTGGACAGCTTCATGGTCCCATTTGAAAATTTGCAGGACATACCAAAAATAACCAAAAACAACTGGGGAAGGGATTGGATTTCAAATTTTGTATTACATTGACACTCATCTTGCAAGGTGCATGAATTAAAACATTGTTTTCCTAAAACCAGTAGAAACAAAATACTGCGGATGCTGGAAATATTCCACATGCTGTCAGCATCTGTGGAATGAAACAGTAACATTTCAGAACTGATGACCTTGTTCATCAAACCTTTTGAGTTGGCATTCTGAATCCAGCATGATTGAGCAAGGTGAACATTGCTAACATTGTCAACCCATCTAGCTGACATTTTCTGATCAGTAGTTGAATGTGCTGCAAATGGAATTCCACTGTTTTATTTTAACAAGGTTGGAATCTGGACAAAATTGCATCTTGTGTCGTTCACCAGTACCAATGTCTTATCTCTGGATCTGGGCTGGGACCAAGAAGTGGGAACAGTTGACAGCTGATTGCCCTGCCAATTAAAGATGAGACAATAACTGCCTCATGCAGTTTTCAGTTTGCTATTATGCAAATTAAGCTAATTGAAGGGGTGGGAGAGGAAAGGGGTTAATTGTAGCTTGATTACTTACCTTGCACACCAGCTAGGTATAGGAGGAGAAGCCCATTGCATTTGTTCACCTAAGATTGTGCTTTGATCCTGAAAGTCCTTTGCTCTTCAAAGAAATTACAAAGAATGAAGCCACGAGTTTTTACAGTTGTAAGACCAATTCGCTAAGCAGAATCAGTAAAGCCTATAGTACTAACTGTCGAGTGCATTTGTATAATCAAATGAAAATTCTCGACCAAACCTTTTTTCCTCCCCAGAAAGCCTTTGGCCACTTTGAGATTTTAAGCTTATCCACTTTTTTTCAACTCACTGAAAGGTCTGGTACCCTTTTTTATAGCTGAAGCCTGAGCTTTGCTTCACAATTCCTGAACAAGTTTCTTGCTTCTCAGTGATCAGTTTTGAGCAAAACTCCAAATAAAACCCTATGCAAAGGACACTTCTTTGTGGCTTCAATGAGGCATACCAGTGTTCCAGATACAACACCCAACTTCAAAACCACACCTTTTGATTCTGAGACCCCCATGAATAATTTAAGTTTCTAATGAAGGTAGGACAACCAGTCAGACTTGCTGTCTGTCGTTCACCAGCTAAATGAAGGCCGCTACTGTTTTTACGGCTTTGCACACAGACCTTTTTAGTAAATGTTGGGTGGTCTGGCAACCTCAACTCCTAGTTGAGTTTTTCATTTAATTCCCCAGAATTTCTATAGCAACCAATGACATAATGGAAGTTTGAAAGGGTAGAGCTTGGCTGAGGCTGAACATATTCCAAGTTCTGAAAGGATGAAGATAGCCCTCTGGCCTCTTTGAGTTTATCTCACGAACACTTTTAGATTACTTGGTCAGTTAGTGAGAATACGCAACTTTTAATATTGCAGAGATTGCCACTGGCATGATTAGTACAATTCCTTCTTGTATGTTTATTTTGTACATGGGTATATCAACGTCAACAAATGTCTTGCAGTTTGCACTTTGATCTCCTACAAGATGAACCATTAAACTAATTTTGCAAGCTACCTCATGAATTGGATTTACATGGAGTTGGAGCAAGTGAGGAGATGGATTAAAGATTTGCCATGTCCACTCTGTGTGCAGGCATTGTGTGGGTTAAAATAGTGTTGTGGACCAAAGAATGAAAATTTGAAAGCTGAAGTGATTTGGTTTGTAGCAGTGGTCCTGACTGGAATTGGGCCTTCTGCATCTCAGACCTTGCCTTCTGTAATTGTGATCCTCAATGTCAAGATCACATCAGGCAACTAAATTATCATTGCAAGAGTGACCTGTGTAACACTTCTTGTTCTTGTACAATTGGCAGATGGGGGAGAAAAAAAAATGCAGACTTTATAAAGCAATAGGCAGGAAAACAGGATTAAAAATGCACCTAAGCAAGTTAACTTTTTACAGCTGAATAATGCTTTTAGCTAGAAGAGCAAGATTTATATTCTATCGTTGTGGTCCTAGTAAAGCATTTCAGATGTTTGGGGAAGTTGTAGTGACAAAAATAGCAGCATTAGAGATGGGAGTTGGCAGTGTTCCAGAAATGATGAACACTGGTCTTCAGTTCAGACTTCATGATGTCACCTGCTTGATCAGTCTGACCAAGTTTGTGATAACTAAGTGATTCTCAATATGGAACTATAGACTCAAATCCACTATCCAGCTTTCCAAAATGTGTACAAATGAATTTCACTTGGAAGTTTCAAAAACTCTGGATTTTGAGGTGACTGTCTTGGAAAGGGAACAGTGTATGTCAGGAATATTGTAACCTATTTGAAAAATGGTTACCACATGTTTGTTTTTCTTGCAACCTAATTGGTCCAAAATGCCAGCTTTATCCACACTAGATTGAGTCTTTCTCCTCTCTTGCTCTCAATAAGGATCCTGTCATGAGCCATCTCATTGTGCATTAATAGGTCACTGTACTCAGTCTTGTATTCTTCCATCAATCTTCAAAACTGCCTTTGAGAATCATCAAAAGAAAATGGATCACCTTTACAATCAGTGTTTCACTTCTTTGAAGTTTGCTCAGATGCTTCTTGATGTAACAGTGCATTTGTGTATTGCCTATTGTGTGCTCATCAGGCCAGTTGATCCATTCTCCTGTCCTCATGTGGACACGATGTCCAGTCTAGGTTATTCTCAGCGAAAGAGGGCAGCCAAAATAATTTCTTGTCTAGTCTGGCCCTTCTGAGTACTAAAAACAGTTCTTCACCCAATAATTTTGGGGAAATCAAACCAACAGACACTTGCATAATCTGGTTGTCAAACAATCTGTAGTTAATTGTTCACATTATTGCTGGACAGTTGCAGTCGTCTTGAGACTTCAACAAAAAAGATTTTTGTTGAATAAGTATACAGAATTTCCACCAAATCTGGAGAAAACTGCAACGGTCTTGTGCCAAAATCTGATCTTAAATGCCTCTGTCAAATACTTTCAAGTGGAAATTAATCACTTTTTGGCTTTCAAGGAAGCAGCAAGTTGTTCAATTACTTACAGGTGTTCAATTGCTCCATATTGCTTAGACAATTGTAAAAGTACTCATGTTCTAAATTCTTCCACTTAAAGCAACAGATCTGCTGACCAGCTACAGCTTTGATGGAATAACTTTTTTGGTTTGTCTTCTGAAGCACACTATACTGGGGCTGAAGATCTTACTATGGCTTCTGCTATTTCCAGCCTGCTGCTTTCTGCATCGATTTGTTAATATTCATTCTGCTTTTTGCTTTCTCTTCAAATAGGATTGATTTGATTCCAGTAACTCATTTGAGCCCAAAAAGATGACCAAGGTTGAATGCTCTGGTAGTTCAATGATAATACTGTTACTGTACTGTAAAGAAGGCTGACTTGCAGTAGGCTTGTTGCAATAAAATGTTTGCCATGTTCCACTTTCCATAACTGGGTGAATGGATGGAAGTCTGGGTGCAGCCATTGGCTCACAGGGGCCTTGCAATGAAGTACATTTCTATAATTGCTTGCTAAGTTGATTTCAAAGTGGATAAAGACCGTTGACCCTGAAAAACTACCTGGCAGCATTGACGCAACACTGCATTGTTATCCCTGAAGAGCCACTAATGATCCCTTGTGGGCTGTTGGGATTGAGAGCTATGCAAATGTTATCTGCACTTGAACCAGGCTGAGCAATAGAAACCATCATTTCAATTCCTGTAGTTCAAATGTTGAACAGTATCGAACCCTGAGGGATGTATGTCCTTCGTACAAAACAGTGGAAAGGTGGGAATAATGTGACATGGAAGCAGTTATATTGAACCCACACTGAAATCAGGTCCCACCTACACTGCTGCTAACTCAAATCTGTACTATTGCTTACAAGACTCTACAGGATGCCTATCTCAACACCAGTAGAATAATTATCCAGCGCTGAGTTCTTTGCTTATGGATTTGCTTTAAGAAATACCACCTTGGACTTCAATTCTGATCTCAGGAGCTCATGTAAAACTCTATCTGCACTGTAAGTCTTTCTCTATTGTATGAATGCAAATAAGGCAGTATTGCCAGCCTCCCTTTTTTGTAATGCAAATAACTCATCCTTCACTTCCTGAATTTTGATCTTGCTTTGGGAATGGGAAACAAAACATTGTTTTCACCACCCATCTGTAAACACATTCATGGTATTTAAAGTACCCCCCCAAACTTGTAGTGAAGGTGATGTTTTCCCAAATGTGGCCTGGAATGGGTCATGCAAGGTATTCATTAATCCCAACTGAAATACTGAACAGTTTTGCCCCCCTAGGATAAAAGCAAAATACTGCAGATGCTGGAATCCAAAACAAACAAATGCTGGAAAATCTCAGCAGGTTTGACTGCATCTGTGAAGGAAGAATAGTCTAGATGACCCTTCATCAGAGCAAAGGTTGATACTGTTGTGGGGATGAGCTGTAATTGGACAAAGGAAATGTAAATGAGGATGGAGGTTGAGAGACGCTAAGTGATCAGAATGTGGAAGTGGCAGAGCAAGGGTACCGATTAAGGGACTGCCTGAGGATTATGGCATTAGTGGGGAAAGAAGTAGAAAAATGGAAATGAGAAAGGGATGATTATAAACAGAGTGAGGGTGGAGGAGAGAGTAAATGCTCTGAAGTTGTTTAGTCTGGAATGCCCAATTGAAAGATGAGTTGCTGTTCCTCCAGGTTTGTGTTGGGGTTCACTAGAACGTTGCAGAAGGCCAAGGACAGACGTGGACAGGAGAGCAGGGTGGTTGGGCACTCATGTGGATCTGGAGAAATTTATCACTTGCTTGATTTTCCACTCCTCTACACTTTCACATGTCCATCTCTTGACACTTTCTTTCCTTGACCTGTCTCCATTTCTGGTGATGTCCACCAACTCCCACAGCTACCTTTGATAGAGCTCTTCACACCCCATATCCTGTAAGAACTTCATCTCATTGTCTCATTTTCCTTTGCCTCTGCATCTGTTCTAATGCTACTTTCCAAAATAGTACTATCAGTATGTCGTCTTCCTTCCTCAGTCACAGTTTTCCACCCACTGCGGTTGACAGGGTTCTCCAATTTGGTGTCCAATCCATCACCCTGGCCAACTGTTCTCACCCCCACCCTCCCCAGAACAAGGATAGGCCCCCTCCACCCCCTGCCATCCCACCAGTCTCCCTGTTCAAAGGATCATCATCTGCCACTCCATGATGCCAGTACTCAGCACACTTACCCTCACTCCTCTGTCAGCATTCTGCAGGGACTATTCTCTCCAAGCCATCCTGGTCCACTCCTCCATCACACACCTTGCCATGTAATCCTAGAACCATGCAACACCTGCCCTTTTTACCATCTCCTTGCTCACCATATCAAGTCCTTAACCCCTTTTCAGGTGAGGTAGTGCCTCACTTGCACCTCCTTTTTAATCTGGTCTGCCATGTTTGCTGCTCCCAAGCAGTTTACCCTACATCAGAGACCAAATGCAGACTAGGTGACTGCTTTGCTGAGCACTTTTTTTCATCTACAAGCAGAGCCCAGCCCTTCAAGAGGTCAACACACCTCACTCTTGTCCACATGTTTGTCCTCAGCCTTTCGCAATGTTATAGTAAAGCCAGGGCAACTGCCATAATCCTCAGGCGTTCCCTTAACAATCTATCTCTGCTCTGCCATTCTCACACTCCTGATCACTGTTTTAGCATTTCTCCTCTGCCTTCATCACTACTTGCATTGCAGATTTGGGCTGATGTGTGGTGGAAACAACATTATGCAGTATGTGCCTGTAAAATGATGACCAAAGAAAATCCTGCATCTTGAATCTTCAGTGGCACATTGATTGTCCTACCACTGATATCTTCAAACATTGACCTAAAACTTCAATAAAGCAGTTATATCTATAAGAACAGAATTGTGCCTGGCCATTAAAGTTGGCAGCTTGCCATCCAATTCCCTTGATCTCCTAGATCATTGCAGTTTACATCAATGGTAGCATTGCTCTTCAGAATGTTATGGATTTGAGTCCCACTCCAAAGACTGTAACCTAGCTTTAGCTGCTTGATTGTGATACTGCAGTACTGTCTTTCAGATGAGATCATAAACTGGTCCTGTGAATTCAGGTGAACAGATCCCATAAAGTGAGAAGGGAGTTGTACCTTGACCAGCATCTTGTACAGGTAGTTTAAATGACTGTTGCTCTACGCACATCTGACACTTCTATCTATAAAGCATTTTGGGCTGTTCTGACATTGCAGATGGGTGTTGTATAAATGCAAAATATTTAAAATTTAAGTTCTATTCCTGTTGGTCTCCACTGACGTGTGGTTTCCTGGCACTGGGCTCAGACCAACCCGAGGAGGGCAAGAGAGAAAGGGATTGGGGGGGAAAAAGAGAATATCTTTAAAGGCATACTGCAAAGCATGTAGAATGTATATGTAGGTTCAGCAAGTATGAACTATTGCTAGAAGAACTTCTTCAAAAAAAGTTTGGGCATTTGGAGTTGTCCTATGCAGAAATAGACACTAAAGATGAGGTGTCAACCTAGTGAAATTACAATTTGAGACTGCTTGCAAAAGGCAGTATGTGATAGCCAAGCAATTGCAGACCTAAGCTTTGCAGTCCTGCTACATCTGGTTATGAATGATGCTGGACAATTAAACAACAAAGGCACCTGTATTCCCTCCTTCAATGATGGAAGAGTCAAGCACATGAGTGTAAAGTGAGCCAAGTGTCTAGTGGATGGTCCATCTCTATCCTGTGGTCCTTGGCATCATTGTTGAACAGCTGAAGGTATTGACTGCTGCAGGACAATAGCCCTGACAACATTCCTGTAATAGTGCTTTAGTTTTCCACAACCAGCTATGCTCCTGGCCAAATTATCTCATACATGTCTTGAAAGAAAGACAGTGAAGATTCTTGAGCAGCAAGTGAAGTTATCTTTCTTACAGGTATAACATTAGTATTCCCAAAAAAATGCTGACATTCTGCCTTTTCTCAAAAGTAATATGGTGCATGAATTTTCAGTGCCAGAGTGAGCATGTAAGCTGTACATCCCAAAAAGTAACGGATCACATTCCAGTTGCTGCTCACAAGAGGCAAGGCACAGACAGTACGGGTTACGCTTGAACTGGAGGGGCAGCAATATCCTGGCTGGGAGGTTTGCTAGTGAGGATCGGGTGGGTTTAAACTGCTGTGTTGGGGGGAGAAATCAGAACAATAGGTCAGCAAGTGTAGAGACTGTTGACAATCATGGGGTGGGTGTCTGTGTTATATCTGTTATATTGTGTTATATCATGACAATCATGGGGCCAGGACAAGGCTGTCAAAAAGTGAGTCTATTATCAAATAAATCGGTTGGACTAAAACCTGGTGTTGTCAGACTTTTTACTGTGTTTAAAGAGGATGAACTCTGTGGGCCTGGAGGTCTGGAGTGCATCTATTTCAATACAAGGAGTGTAAGAGGCAAGACAGATGAACTTGGAGCCTTAATGCACGTGTGGAACTTGGATGTGGTTGCAGTGACGGAGATTTCCTTCAAAAGAAGGACAGGACTGGCAGCTAAATATTCTGGGGTAAATTTTTTTTAGGTGAGACAGGAGGTACTAGAAGTGGGGGAGTAGCAATACTGGCTCGGGAGCATATTCAGCAGTAGAGGGTGGACACTTTGGAAGGATCATGTAATGAGCCACAGGGTAGAGCTCAAACAGGAAGGGTGCAGTCACTATGCTGGGGCTATATTACAGGCCTCCCAACAGACTAGGGGAAGTTGAAGAATGGATATATAAGGAGATTCTGGACAAGTGTAGAAAAAGTAAGGTTGTTGTAGTGGGAGACTTTAATTTCCCTCAGACTGGAAATCCCTTAGGGCTGGGGTCTGGATGGAGAGGAACTTGTAAAATGTGTCCAGGATGGTTCTTCGGAATAATAGTCTGTAGTCCAACCAGAGAGGGGGCTATATTGGACCTAGTACTGGGGAATGAGCCCAGTCAGGTCATCAAAGTTTCAGTGGAGGAACATATGATGAACAGTGACCACAATTCTAAACTTGTGGAAAGTCATGGAAAACGTCGTATGGTTAAGGTGTTGAATTGTGGGAAGGCTAACTACAGCCAGATTTGGCAGGACTTGGTGGCTGATTTGGAGAGACTGTTTGAGGGTAAATCCACATCTGGCATGTGGGAGGCTTTTAAGGAACAGTTGATAGGAGTGCAGGACAGGCATGTGCCTGTAAAAGTAAGGACAGGAAAGGTAGGATTTGGGAGCTGTGGATCCAATAAAAAAAAATGCATATAGGTCCAGGCAGCTAAAGACAGATGAAGCACTGGAGGAATACAGAAGAAAAAAACTCATAGGGAGTTCAAAGGGCAAAAAGGGTCACCATGTCCTTGGCAGACAGGATTGAGAAGAATCCCAAGGCATTTGATGCATGTTGGGAACAAAAGGGTTGTCAGAGTCAGATCCCTCAAGAACAAAGGAGGGGAATTATGCTTAGAACCCAAGGAAGTAGGTGAGATCCTAAATGAATACCTCATCAGTAGTGAAAGGAGACAGACACAGATCAGTTGTGTCTTGGATGTGGTAGACCTGTTAGAACAAATCAGTTACAAGGGAGGAGGAAGTGTTAAGTGTTTTAGGAAGCATTAAGGTAGACAAATCCCCAGGGCTAGATGGCATCTATCCTAGATTACTGAGGGATGAAAGTGCTGGGCTTCTAACAGGAATCTTTGGGACCTCACCTGTATTAGAAACAGAATTGGAGGATAGCAAATATGGTTCCGTTCTTTAAGAAGGGTACCAAGGATAACCCGGGTAATTGTAGCTCAGTGAGCTTGATGTCTGTGGCAGGGAAATTTGTTGAAGATTCTACAGATGTAGAACTGAATAGTCTCATTAGCAATAAACAACACTGTTTTGTACGAGGGAGGTCATGCCTCAAATTTGACTTTTGAGGTGATAAAAATGATTGAAGCGGGGAGGGCCATGGATGTCATCCAGTGGGTTTTAGAGCATTTGACAAGGTCTGTCATGGCAAGCTGGTGCAAAAAGTTAAATCTCATGGGATCAAAGGTGAACTGGCTTGGCCACAGAGGGTAGCAGTGGAGGGGTATTTTTCTGATTACACATCTGACTAATGGTGTTCCACAGGGCTCTACTGGGATCTATATGTATCATTTCCGATATATATTGGAAGATGTAGCTAGTCTAAGTTTGCAGATGACAGATTCCTGGAGTTGCGGATAGTGATGAACATTGTCAGAATGCAGCAGGATATAGGCTGGAAAATTGGGTGGAGAAACGGCAGATGGAATTTAATCCCAATTAAATGCAAAGTGATGCATTTTGGTAGATCTAATGCAGGGGGAAGCTATACAATAAAGGGCAGAACCATTGAGTATATATAGACGTGCAAAGGGATTGGGGTGTGTAAGTCCACAGATCCTTAAGTGACAGCACAGGTGGTGAAGGCACATGGCATGCTTGCCTTTATTGGATAGGGGCATAGAGTATAAAATTTGGCATGTAATGTTGATTAGGCCACATCTGGAATACTGCATCCAGTTCTGGTCACCCCACTATCAGAAGGATGGGGAGGCTTTGCAGAGAGGGCAGGAAAGGTTTACCAGGATGTTGCCTGGTATGGATAGTATTAGCTGTGAGGTGAGATTGGGTAAACTAGGGTGGTTCTCCCTGGAAAGGAGGTGGTTAAGGAGTGACGTATTACAAGTTTATAAAATTATGAAGGGCATAGATAGGGTGAGCAATTGGAAGCTTTTTCCTGGGTCAGAAATGACAAACAGAGTGGGGGGGGGGCAGGGGCAAGGGCAAGGTTCAAGACAGATATGCAGGGGATGTTTTTACACAGGGTGGTGGGGGCCTGGAATGTACTACCAAGTAAGGTGGTTGAGGCAGACGTGCTAGAATCATCTAAGACTTAACTGGATAGCCACATAAACAGACTGGGAATAGAGGGGTACAGGTGGATGGTCTAGTAGGAACACATGATCAGTGCAGGCTCAGGGCCAAAGGGCCTGTTCCCTTGCTGTATTGTTCGCACGTGGGCTGACTGGGTATGAACAAAGTTCACAATGAGATGTAATTCTGCCATTGAACACAATTATGTAGATAAACATTGATGGGGTTGGGCTTAGTGTGGTGCACTTGCATGTACTAGAAACAGCATATATTAATACAAGGCCCCGTTCTTTTGCAGACAACATCTACACATTGCACCTGTTTCAGTGAAACAAAAGTGACAGCATTCACCAAGTTATTTCTCAAGGCAATATCTTGACCAAGCAGGGTCATTTTCATACCCTGCTTGGCAGTTAATGCAATCACTTGATGCTCCTAGTAATCAGTATACTTCCCAACACACTCTGTGCACAGTTGTTTTCTCCTTGTGTGGTATTCTTCATACAAGACACATCTTGCCTTTCTTTTCAGCATGTTATACAAAGTGGGGTGGCAGGCATCGGGGAAATAAAAACATTGTCAAACTTTTCTATATATGGGCAAGCAACAATTTGTATTCTAGTACAGATTTTTAAAAATCCTGACACTGGAATGTGTCTCAGGTAGGACATAGCCAACACAGCCAATTACTGCCCTGTCATTCTACTTTCAGCAAAGTGATCGAAGCTGTCATTGACTAAGTGGCACTTACTCAGCAATAGCTTGCACCCTGATGCTCCATTTGGGTTCTGTCAGGACCACTCAGCTCCTGCTTGTTCTAGCTTTGAAGAAAGCATTGAGAGCTGAATGTGGTGAGTGACTGCCCTTAACATTAAGGTGGCAGAATGTGGCATGTCAATGGGGATTGTGGCAGGATGGAATTCTGAACTGGTCATTCATTCTGGCAAAGGTAGATGGTTATGGTTGGTGGTTAATCAGCTCAGTCCAACGGCATGGCTGCAGGCAGTGTTCTGGACCCAAGTATGCTCAGCTCATCCATGGTCACCTGAGGTCAAAGCAGGTGTATAAATGTTCAATATCATTTCTCGCAACTCTACTGAAGCAATCCTGTGTGCAACAAAACCCTGACAACAATTCTAGCTTTGATAATTAGCAAATGACATTCCATATCATTGCTGAATTTCCCCCCACCCCACTAGCCACCACCCTGGCAGGGGGTGGTTATTGGCACATGGAAACATAAACATAAGAGCAGGAGGAGGCTGTTGGCCCTGTAAGCCTGCTCTGCCATTCTTCATGATCATGGCTGACAGTCCAGCTCATCTAGCCTAAAAACCCTTGTTTTTATGATTGGAGACTTCCTGGACAATGGAACTGTAGTAATTTGAATTTGCAAAGGCTGCTGGATATAAGGAAGCAAGTCTTGTAGAGTTTTCTTGTGTTGATTTGAGTCTGTGAATAAGTTGATAAACTTGCTTATCCCTAGCAAACAAGGTTTTGGTAGGTGCTGATTAGAAACCAACAACTTTTGTCCAGTAGACAAGGGTAAGATCCCAGGTCATGGTTATGCAATAAAGACCAAAAATAATGGCAATTCTCTGCAAATCAATTTTTCTTTTAGTGGGAGTTCAGACTTGCAACTGTACAGGCCACGTAAATACTTTAACTAGAAGAACTGGTCCAGACTGGAAATGCTGCAGCAAATAACTCCTCATAAAACCAGTCCACCATCCACAAGGCACAGTCAAGTGATTTTTTTTTTGTTTTTCCTTTGTAACACAATACCATCTAAGACAAAGCCCACTTGATTTGGCACCCCATCCACCAGCAATGTACTGCAGCAACTCACCAAGGCTTCTTCCAGCACTTTGTGAAAACTGCATTCTCTACCATCTTGAAGGACCAGAGTAATAGACATAAGAGCACCACTGAAAGTTCACCATCTGGTCTTGGGACTTTTTATTGCCAGTTCCTTCTGTTACTGGGTCAAAATCATGGCATTGGCTCCATAACTGGTTTGGGCATACTTGTATTGACTGCTCACCATCACCTTTTCGAGGGTGAATGGGTAATGGATGTTGGATTTATGGAAAGTAGAGCTGCAGACAAAATAAAACACTAAGGTTATGACCAGAGCTATAATGAGCCAATATGGTTTATCTGCATATTGAAGTGCCAAGGTATGGCCTTGCAGAACTTGATTTTTCAAATGAAAATCTTTTTGACAATGGGTAGACAATTGCAGTACTCTCTGAATAGAAAGGGCAGCATGCTGGCTGTCAAACTCCACTTAAACAGTCACATTTGAGAGATGCAGCCATGAAAGTAACTGGCTAGAGTTTTCATAAAGGAAGCACCACTATGATGTGCAAAATGTAATTTCAGCTTCAGGAATGGGAGGCAAAACCCAAACCACTATATGCTTCAACACCAGAATTGAAGAATGAGAGTGGAAGATCATAATTGTCCAAGTGGGCAAGGTGACATTTAAATCAATTCAAGGTGAGAACTCATGCCAGAGTACTTGGCATTTACTCCAAGTCAAGATTAGAATTGTGCAATTACTTTGGTATCATGTAGAAAATCAACACTGGAATCAGTGTGCTGCCACCTATAGACTGGGATCTTGATCAGACAGCCCCCTACAAGAACTTGTACCAGTTTGGGGGGTGTGCATTGTCAGCAATGCCAGTATTTGTTGCTTATCATGCCCTTGAATATCAGTGGTTTGCTAGACAATTGGAAAGGGCAGTTAGTGGATCTGAGCTGCATATAGGCTAGACCATTTTAACCACTTTTTCTATGAAGGGCATATTATTGAGATTAGCTTCCAATTCCAGGTTTTCACTGGCTCTGTGATGGGATTTGAACTAGCCCAATGAAATTGCAGCAGGCTATTAAGTTAAATACTGTATCAATTCCCATGTTCACATTACATGTGGCCCTGAGTAGACTGGGACATTAGATGTGGTGTAACCTTAACATGAATTTAAGTTGAGTGAAAGTAATGCATTGTTAAAATGCTGAATGAAGTGTCTGCACAACTATTACCTTGCGCAAATTCCCAGGCTTGAGGATATCTTTTTTAGTAGCAGTTACAGACAGGTTCAGGAGTGAACTGAACACTTGCACCACTGCTGGTAATCCAGTGTGATTGTTGAAGAGTTAGATGTGTGCTCTTAGCCTGCAGTGTGACAGATCCAAATTATTAAACAGCTATGTGGCCTCAAATTAATTTGCCAATCACCCCAAAAGTCTGAGGGCTGTCAATCATTTAGCACTCCTGGCTCACTGTAGGAGAACAGTAGTTTTGGGCATGGTAAGTAGTTTTATTACAATTTAGATTAGTTCTGAAGTGGAATCCTGGCAGGATTTCATTTGTGTTCTGTTGATTTCAGGAAGTCCAATTTCTTTCAGATAAATTTTAGGAATTGGGTTGAAGGCTTTGTTTTATGCCTCTTCCAAGGCAAAGGTCATGTTCTCTGCACACTTCCCAGGACTTTTTGGATCTTTTATTTCCTGCCATTTTCAGTCACGTGACTGAATATTAGTATTGTCTAACGAAGTCCACTGCTATACCATAGAATGAACTATTTGTACTTGGAACAATTGATTTTCTGTCCAGCTGTCATTAAGGTTCCAACTCAAGTTGTGGATCCTGGACTTGCCCAATTTACTAGTGTAAATTCTGCAGATTCTGTTACTAGAGAGGCGGTGCTTAACAGACTGGAGGGACTGATTGTGGACAAGTCCCCAGGACCAGATGGAATGCATCCAAGGGTTCTGAAAGAAATGGCGGAAGTGATAGTGGATGCCTTGGTGATTATTTTCCAAACGTTGCTGGATTCTGGGGAAATGCCGGAAGATTGGAAAACGGCTAATGTTACGCCGTTGTTTAAGAAGGGTGGCAGGCAAAAGGCAGGGAATTGTAGGCCAGTTAGTTTAACGTCTATTGTAGGTAAAGTGTTAGAATCTGTGATCAAGGAGAAAATAGCGAGGCATCTTGAGGAGAATTGTTTGATAGAGCAGACGCAGCACTTTTTCGTTAAGGGGCAGTCATATCTGACGAATTTATTGGAGTTCTATGAGGATGTGTCTAGGGAGGTGGATGGAGGAGAGCCGGTGGATGTGGTGTTTCTTGATTTTCAGAAAGCGTTTGACAAGGTGCCTTACGAGGTTATTACAGAAGGTCAGGGGGCATGGAGTTGGGGGTAGGGTGTTAGTGTGGATAGAGGATTGGCTGTCAAATAGGAGGCAGAGAGTGGGGCTCAATGGGTGCTATTCGGATTGGCGGTTGGTGACTAGCGGAGTGCCCCAGGGGTCGGTGCTGGGGCCTCAGCTATTTATCATTTATATAGATGATCTGGAGGAGGGAACCGAGTGTATGGTGTTGAAATTTGCTGATGACACCAAGATTGGTGGAACGGCAAATTGCACAGAGGGTGTGGAGAGCCTGCAGAAGGATCTAGATAGGCTGGGCGAATGGGCCAGGAACTGGCAAATGGAATTTAATGTTGGCAAATGTGAGGTGGTCCACTTGGGTAGGAAGGACTATTACTTGCGTGGCAAAACTGCAGCATGCAATGGTGCAGAGGGACCTCAGGGTCCTTGTGCATGAGTCGCAAAAACCCAGCCTGCAGGTGCAGCAGGTGGTCAGGAAGGCGAATGGGATGCTGGCCTTCATAGTGAGGGGGATTGAATATAAAAGTAGGGACGTCTTGCTGCAGCTGTACAGGGCACTGGTGAGGCCGCAGCTGGAGTACTGTGTGCAGTTTTGGTAGCCGCACTTAAGCAAGGATATTTTGACCTTGGAGGGAGTGCAGAGGAGGTTTACTAGGCTGATACTGAGTTGAGGGGGTTGAACTATGAGGAGAGGCTGAATAAACTAGGCTTGTACTCGTTAGAGTTTAGAAGAAAGAGGGGAGATCTCATTGAGACGTATAAGATGATGAATGGGATGGATAGGATACAGGTGGAGAGGCTCTTCCTGCTCAAAGGACAGTAGGACTAGGGGGCACAGCCTCAAGATAAATGGGGGGGCAGTTTAGAACAGAGTTGAGGAGGAACTTCACTCAAAAGGTGGTGAATCTCTGGAATTCTCTGCCCATTGAAGTGGTGGAGGCTGTCTCGCTAAATATTTTTAAGACGTGGGTTGATATCCTTTTTGATAGGCAAGGGGATTTAAGGGTTATGGGGAGAGGGTGGGAATGTGGAACTGAGCCACGACAGATCAGCCATGATCTTTATTGAATGGCGGGGCAGGCTTGAGGGGCTAGATGGCCTACTCCTGCTCCTATTTCTTATGTTCTTATAGATGGTATTAAATTGTGGTGTGCCCATTCCAGGGGGAGGCCCCCAACCAAGGTAATTCAGTTGGCAACTTGGCCTGATCAACTAAGGTCACCAACCCCTTAGCTATTTTAGCCACTTTGAGTGTCCAATAAAGTTCAGAAACTTACTTGAGCCTGTTCTGGTCAAAATTATGACTAGGAGATATTCACTGGAGAGGCATAACAATTTTTAGGGATGCTGAAACCAGGAGCTTGTATGTATTTTCCTACTGTCATTTGTTTCCTGTGAAGTTTAAGAGGAATTGTTGTCCAAGTTGGATGGTTCAGTGGTAATTTTAGAGGTAAAAGCAAAAATAGGCAATTGGCCCATTGCACCTGTTCCTTCAGTCAATGAGATCATTGGTTTGATATGATTCTCACTCTCTTGCCCCAGTAACACTTTCTGCCATGAACATATTATCAACCCAACCTCTACAGATTTTCTGTATTTGATCTTTTGCAGAGGTACTTTTTGGGATATCAACACATTAATAATGCTTTCAAGTCTTTTGAAGGTGCTCTGGCCCTAGTTGAGTGTTTTGTACAAGTTTAACATTTTTACTTGCCCCTCTAATATGGCCTAGGATACCAAGCTTTAACTGCTCCAACCTGTCTTGCTGCCTTCAATAATTTCTGCATATCCCAAGTTCTATTTCTGTGCACCTCCCTTTTTGAGAATTGTACTATTTATTGTTTCCATGTTCATCCTACCACCAAAATGAACTTTGTATCAAATGTCTTCTGCAACTTGCCTACCCTTTCCACCCAACCTGTCTTTGTCTTTTTTGTTGAAGTTTAACACTCTTCCACAGGTCAATCATAGAAACCTACAGTGCAGAAAGAGACCATTCACACGAGAATGTGCAAACTCCACACAGTGACTCAAGCCAGGAATTGAACCCAGGACCCTGGAGCTGTGAAGCAGCATTGCTAACCACTTATGCTACCATGCCATTTCCAAGGAGTTTGACCTCAAATCGTTGGAACCGTGCTCTATACATGGGTCTAGGTTCCTAATATGTAATCAGAAGTTGTAACAATGGTCCCTGAGGTGCTAAGACTGTAAACAATTTATAATTTTGTTATTGTTATTCAGCCAATTGTGTGGCACTTGAAGTCCATGTGCAGTATAACCTGTTTTGTAACAGCAACAAACTTAAACCTATACACACTGTCTTGCTGTTAAATCCTTGCTGACATCCTTGGATGGGCCTTTGCCTCACAATATCTTGGATTAACAAGTCTTACTGGTCAGTGTCAGATTTATAGTCTAGGAATTCCAACCTTGTCATCCTGGAACTTTTGAAGGTTTTGATACAAACCACTGCACATTCAGCAAGGCTTGCACAAATAGGGTGGGTGCAATATCACCTATTTTGTCCTCTGTCAAACTGGAGAGTGGGTATGAGTGGGACCTCTTGGTTCTGCTGAGTCCTTGAGGTGAAGACTGATGGAGAGTTTCAACTGCATTGCTGCTTACTGGGTCTAGGAATAAGATCATATGATGCACAGTGGCATTTTTAAAAATCTGATTGGATACTGTTAGTGCAAAAATGATAGTTTTGGTCATTACATAGCACTAGTAATCCCAGTGATATCTTTTCAGAGTCATGTTTTGCTGCTGGGTTGAGATTTTCTACTTGTAAAGTGGCTTAGAAATATTTGAGTTGCATGTTTATTCACCTCTAGGACCTTGTATAAAGTCAGTGAGTGGACTGCAACTCTTGACTAGTCTGAACTGCCTTTGCTGTTTTTTCAGTACACTAGTTGAGTTGGAGGATTTTCTACCCCCCATGTTTTCCCTTATCTTGAGTATTTGTACTTGAGCAGGTTGAAATTGGCTTTGTCCAACGCCATTTTTTTCCTTTGGAGATGCATCCAAGCACACTGTTTTCTGTAGAGACTCCAGTCTCTCCTTCTGTCAGGTTGGTTTGTTTTGATGAACAGCTGTGTTGCAGCTACCTATGGTTGGATTGTTAGAAACATAGAAAATAGGTCATTTGAGCCTGCTCCATCACTCATTATGACCATGGCTGATCGTACTCAGTAGCCTGTTCTTGCTGCTCCTCCCCACTCCCAACATTCCCTTTTACACCAAACATAATCCTGACATCACAAGTGTCAGTCTGGCAAGCTTTCTTGTCAAAGGAAACCAAAACAGTGCACAGTATTCTAGATGTACACTCACCAATGTCCTGCAAGACATCCCTCTTCCTGTACTCAAATCCCCTCAAGGCCAGTATTTGCCGTTTCACTGCCTGCTGCAACTGTTGGAATTTCCCCCAACAGGTTTTCTTACAGATTTTCCTTCAGATCCTCCTCCCTCTAAACTGTTTCACTGTTTTCTGGTATTGTATTCTCCCTAATGACTGAACCAAAGGATGTATTTTGGTCAGCTGTTTCTTTGTTCCCCATTATAAATTCCATTGTGCCTAAGGGACTTGCATTTATGTTCACCAGAAAAAAGGAAAATATGGAGTTGCATTGCTAGTTAGAGGAAATTTAACACAATGGGGAGGAAAAATATTAGCTCTTTTAATCCAGTGGTAAAGCTGAGAAACACTTCAGGGTTGTATAGAGAGCCCCAAACTTTACTGGAGATGTTGAGAGTGCTAACTTTTTTACTACCTTTAATGTTCCCTGCAAGCTCACTTTGTTTTCCTTTTGTCCACAATTGTTGAGCTTTGAACTGCTCCCAATTCAAGTCAGTTGTTTACTGTCTGGTCAATTTGTATACCTATCCTTTAATCTCCTTGAGCCACAGTTTGACCACCTTTCACATTTTTGTGCCAGACAGGAATGCACAATTGTCGTAATTCACTCATGCACTCCTTGAATGTTTGCCATTGTGTTTTCCAATCCATCGTAGTCAACTTGTGCCACATACCATTGTAGTTTCCTTCAGGATCCTTGTCTCAATCAACTAGTCACACTTCACCTTGATGAATTTGATCATATTACAGTTGCCTGTTTTCTAGTTGGTTCCTCAGTTGTGGTGATCCAGAAAAACACCTTGTACATACGCAATTTATCCTCAACTGGATTGTTACCAATTTAATTTGCCTGATCCATTATTAGATGTTCTTTTGTCACATGCTGTTTAATGTAATTAGCTGTTTAATGCCATTCTCACTCACCACTAAAATTTGGGGCTCTATATGCAACCCCTATAAATGTTTTTGCCCCTTGGTATTTCTCAGCTTTACCAATGGATTATCAGCTAATATTCTTCCTCCCTGTTGTTGATTTTTCTCTAATTAGCAATGCAACACAATATTTCCTTCTTTTTCCTGCCCTTCCTAAATACTGAATATATCCTTGGATGTTTCCTGGTCACCCTGCAGCTGTGTCTCCATAATCCTGACTATAGAATCACCTGCCCATATCTATTTGCCTGATCATTCACCCCTAATCTCTTACAGCCACAAAGCTGTAACACTTTTGTCCCATTCCCCTTTTTTTTCCTATTTTGTCCTATCACTACTTTCTTTTGATCTTGTTTGTGCTCCCTCTTGACTCAAGTTACTACCACCCCTACCATCTTAATTTGAACCCTCTCCAGCAAATACTAAAAGTTACTAGGTATAACCTGGTCTTGCCTTCCCAGCACCATTTTTCTTCAACCATGTATTCATCTGATGTATTCTATCTGCTACTAATCACTTCCTCCTCTTCTTCTTTCTACACACACACACACACACACACACACACACACACACACACACACACACACACACACACACACACACACACACACACAAACTTGTATCTATTCCTTTTTTATTACAATTGAATCCCTGTACTGCATTCCACCTTTTAACTCCTGTTTTTTTTGCAGAGCCTCCCCAGAATGTTCTGCCACAGGAGATTCCTGCACTGCCTGCCTGTGACTGGTGGTCACCTGTTTCCTTCCTGCTTATCAAGCTTTGGCCTGCAGTGTAATTTACGTTTCTTCTATGTACTATCCATGATGCTTTCTGCCTTACAGATGTTCTACAGTATCAAGTTCTGAAAACCAGGTTTCCAGGAACTGCAGCTTATCACACTGGAAATGTTCCCAGCTTCCTGTATAAAAACGGGAGATGCATACCATGGCTTTGAGCACTCCCGTAACATCCCTTCAAATTAAACCTTGAATGCTTAGAAACAAATGTGAACCACTCTAGAGCTCTTGTTTCCTAGACTTTAATATAGCTCTTACAGATCATCGACTTTAAGATCTCAAACTTGCAAACAATATGATAAACGTAGTAAATACATCAGCTGTTTCCACTTGCTCGGTGTCACCTGGAAGTTCCAATTCCAAGCTAGCACTCAGCTCTAACTCTCTTGCACTCTTTATCCCAGCTAAGCATCACCTAGTTTTCCTGTGGTTTCTCTGAAGCAGCACTCATTTTGGTTGCAGGTTTTGCAACCGACATGAGAACAGCCAACTTACCAGTTCAGATGCCTGGAATGTAATACCCTACAAGTACAAAAACCAGAGTTCAGGCTTGTAATCCTTTGGGTACTAAGGACTGCCAATTTTTAAAGTAAATTGGTGGATTATTTCCCAATTTTAGGTCCATGACTCTTCCTTTTGTTCATTTTAACCTATTCCAACAGACTGAATATGATTGGAAGCTGCTGGTCCCTCATTTCTCCCTCCCTATTACTTGCCAAGAATCCAAGTGTGTTTTAAAACAAGTATCGATGCCCTTAATGAAGAGCTTTTAAAAGAGAACTGCTTCTGAGCTAGGAGGGTTATCCAGAAATGTGAGTAAATGTAACAGGGCTGTGGAGTTTGGAAGGAGAGAATGAAGGCACTTGAAAAGATGATGGTTGGAGAGGCCCAAGATCTAACTTGTACCTCCTTTTACCAAGAAGCAGGCATCAATGGCTGAAAGTTTTGAGCTGGTTTAGAGGCTTGTGCAATATTTTCAGATTTGCAAGGATGCTATACCAGTTGAAAAATCCACTAATTGTGGCCATCAAATTTGGATTAGAATGAGTCTGAATTCAGAATAAATGTCATTTTCATTTTCCTTTAAATCCAGTCTGGGTGAGCTGCAGCACTGAAATCATGACCATTAGCTCCTGTAACAAACCCAGTGTGGAAGGCACTTGTTCAAAATGGTTTGAGACGAGCTTCAGACCCATTTCATTTCTACCTGTTAAAACCATCACACCTTTTTTGATCATTTAAAAGACTCAACTTATTCCAATGCTGCCCAGGCCAGCTTCATATTCTGCTGCCTCAGCTTTGCCACCCTGCTTCTGAATTTCTGCTGGCTTCCCTGTATTGGCTTCAAGCCTCCTAAAATGTTGAATTTCAGATCATTGTTCTTGTTTTTAAATTTTGTAGGCTCACTACTACCTAATTACTGTCTATAGAACTTAACTCTAGTCCCTTGCCTGCTCCCTTTTGCATTGAGTGTCTTTAAGACACTGATTTAGATCTTTGATTTAAGGGGATCAAGGATTATGGGGATGAGAAAAATATCAGCCATGATTGAATGAATGGCAGGGCAGACTTGATGGGCTGAGTAGCCAAATTCTGTTCCTGTGTCTTATGGCATCCATATTAGTGGCTGTAGATTCAAGTTTAAACTTCCCTAAAGCTCTCCAACTGTCACTCACTTTTGATCAAGCCTTGTCATTCTTGCCAGTACCTTTTTGAGCTTTATCCTCTCCATTTTTGACATTGAGTTATCTTGCCATGATGCCTCTCCTTTCAAGCTAGGTACAAGGATGATCTCTATCAAAGATAGAAGACCATTTCCAAAGAATGTCATATTGGATTTGCAGCATTAACTGTTTCAATCTCCTCAGATGCTGTCAGACCTGAGTTTTTTTTTTACCCAACACCTTTTGGAAGTTGTTTATATACTTGAAAAGCAAGACCTGGGCTCCTATAAAGAGCGGTTGTGTTTACATTGGCAAAACTGAAACTTGGGACTTTTACTGGTTTGCTCTAGTGAAGTATGTTTTGCTCATCTAGGCAGCTTTGTAACCAACAATTCTTATTGCCATGTTACTTCTCCAGGCTAGTTTAAACCAAGTTTTAGATTTAATTGGGAGATTACTGTTGTGAACAGTGTGTCTTGTCTGCATGGCATGCAAGAAACAGTACTTTTCACTGTACACTAATACATGACAAGAAAGCAAATGAAGTCCAAAAGACCAAAGTATCTGGAACATTAATTGTAGGAAAATTTTACTTAAGTGTTAACTTGTAAACTGGCTGATACTTCATCACAGCACATTCTGATTCGAGGCTATTAAAAATGTTTAAACTGTTCAGTAAGTCTGTCAAAGATAATCTGCACTTCAGGCACAATACCATACATTCAAACAGTCATTAAAGTACTGTCTCCTACATTGGCCTATTTTGGGTGCAGTGCCTCTAGGAGGGGAGGGGAGAGGGTGGTTCAAGTCTCCAGTTGTTTACAGTTCTTTTCCTGATGGGGCTAGGGGAACATAATTTCAAAGGGTTTGAAACCTTTTGGGAGGTGCTGCCTTAGTACACGCAGCAAAAACCTTTTTGCTGCAAAATTGAAAATGTACATGGGTGGTGGGTGAACTTTCCCTCCAAACTTGCAAAACAAAAACCAGTTGCAGAGATGGTGAATGTGCAAAGTACATGCAAAAGACAATCTTGAGGAGCTGCCCCTTCAATCTCCATTTCTCTTTCTTCTCTGGGCAGTAAGGGTGAAGGGTGGGAAACACTTGTGATTTGAGGAGCTGGAGTAGTTCTGGCTGGTTCTGTTGCCTCCATCACTGGAGGGAAGGATGTGATAGGAACATAGGAATCGGGAGTAGGCAAATTCAGCCCTTTGAGCCTGCTTTGCCATTAGGTCAGATCATAGCTGGCCTCCTGGACATTTCATCCCCAGCTCTAGTGATCAGGTTTGGGTGTTGCAGGGCTGGCCAGTGATTGGGGACCTGGCAGTTCAGGGCCAGCATGCATGTGCTAGTCTCTGCTGATTGGTGCATATGTAGTAGTCCACTCAGCACTATGCTGCTAGCCCCTCCAGTGCCCTGCCCCCAGATTGTCCAAGTGACTGAGGCAACTGGCAGTGCTCAGTGGGAGATTCCTTTTTGAGAAAATCCAGTTTGTTTTTTGCACAAATTTGGCACTAGAATTTTTTTGGGAATCTCCCTTTAGGTGTCTGCATGCAAGTGCATTAGAACTAAATGAGTTAACAGAGCAAATAGAGACGGGTATGATTTGGTAAGTTTCTGACATGGTCAGAAGGAAATAGGTCTGGAAATTGAATACCCAAGGGTACTCTTGACAAGGAAAATGAGGTGGTACAGCTTTGAAGAAGGGGATTATTGCTGTAGTGAAATTGCACAGACACTTGCAATCAAGGTGTGAAAACAGTTCAGGTAGAAACAAATAGCAAAAGAAAAGTCCTGGTGGAAATTATCTACAGGATCCCAAAAAAGTTGTTCCACAGCATAAACCAGGAATGGCACAGTAGTTAGCATTGCTGTCTCAACAGCAGAAACCTGGATTTGATTCCTGGCTTGGGTCACCTGCCTGTGTGGAGATTTGCACATTCTTCATTTTGTCTTGCATGGGTTTCCTACTACAGTCCAAAGATGTGCAGATTAGGTGGATTGACCATGCTAAATTCTCCCTCTGTACCTGAACAGGCATCAGCATGTCAGCTAGGGGATTTTCACATACATTCTCACACTGCAATAAAGTTAAGCCTACTTGTGACCAATAAAAACTTTAAGGAACTAAAGAAAAATATAGGAAATTATCATGGTGATTTTAATATGCACATCAACTCAGTGAAATTGTCAGGAGTTCATTGAATGTTAGTTTGTTCAATATGATTTTTTCTTGCATGCTATACAGTTGGAGCATACTGTTCATAGCAAAGGAGGGAGTGCAGAATGTAGTGTTACAGTCATAGCTAGGGTGTAGAGAGATCAACTTAATGCAAGGCAAGTCCATTCAAAAGTCTGACAGCAGCAGGGAAGAAGCTGTTCTTGAGTCGGTTGCTACGTGACCTCAGATTTTTGTACCTTTCCTGTAGGACAAAGAAGGACCCGGGTGCATGGGGTCCTTATGCTGGCTGCTTTTCTGAGGCAGCGGGAAGTATAGATGTAATCAACAGATGGGAAGCTGGTTTGTGAGATGTACTGGGCTACATTCACAACCTTCTGTAGTTCTGTGATCTCGAGCAGAGTAGGAGCCATAACAAACTGTGTTGCAGCCAGAAAGAATGTTTTCTATGATGTATCTGTAAAAGCTGGTGAGTCATAGCTGACATGCCAAATTTTCTTCATTTCCTGAGAAAGAGGCATTGGTGGACTTCAGTGTTGAGGACAGGTGGCTAGTGATCTGGACATCTAAACTTGAAGCTCTTGACTCTTTCCACTTCATCCTTGTTAATGTAGACAGACATGTTCTCCACTACACTTCCTCAAGTCTGTATCCTTTGGTTTGCTGACCATTGAGGGAGAGATTATTGTCATGGTACCGGTTCACCAGATTCTCATTTTTGTACTCTTGTTGCTGTACTACCACTATGGTGTCATCAACGAACTTAAATCAAGTTGGAGGGGAATTTGGCCATGCAGTCATAGATGTATAGGTATAGCAGGGGGCTGAGAACACAGCCTTGTGGGGCACCAGTTTGGTGGAACCAATTGGAGCAGGTTATTCTGGATTTGGTATTGTGTAATGAGCAGGGATTGATTTTATGACCTCAATTTAAGGATCATCTAGAGAAGAGCAATCATAGGATGACAGAAGTCAAAATTCAGTTTAGGCATAAATTGTATTCCATGGTTCTAGCCTTTCTCACAAAGGAAGCATCCTCTCAGCATCCATCCTGCCAAGTCCCCTCAGGGTTTTGTTTTGTTTCAATCGGATTCCTCCCTCTAACTCCAATGGATACAGGCCCAACCCATCCAAACGATCCCTGAGATAACCCCCAACATCCCCAGAAATATGTAGGGTAATTCTACAATGAACAACTCCTAATGCATTTTTAAACCCTCACCCCAACTGCCCTTCCCCCATGTATTAACACATGTTTCAAATGCAACAGTAGTTTGTGGAATGGCATTCACCAAGTCCAATAACTTGAAGGAAATTAAGTTTGTTTATTGTGCCATATCTAGGCTTGCTTTAACACAGCAATGAAGTTGCTGTGAAAATCCCCTAGTTGCCACACTGGCGCTTGTTCGGGCACAGAAGGAGAATTTAGCACAGCCAATGCTTCTAACTAGCTCATCTTTTGGTCTGTGGGAGGAAATTGGAGCACCCAGAAGGAACCCATGCAGACGTAGATGTGCAAACTCCGCACAGTGACCCAACAGTGCCCTGACGGAGGCACTAATGCTAACCAGACCAAAACTGGACATAATCCCCCAAATGAGTTCTGAACAATACAGGCACCATAATCATTGCTAGGTATATCCTGCCCCACCTGCAGGACCATATCACCTCAGTGCTGCGTATACATCTATGCAAATGCAATCACCCATGGCACAGCAGTTAGCATTGCTGTCTCAGCTCCTGGGACCCAAATTCAATTCCAGCCCTGGATGACTCATCTGTGTGGAGTTTATCTGCATTGGGCTGCAGTTGAGAACCGTGATCAGCTACCCAACCACTTGAAGTTTAATACTACATGTCTTGCTAGGTTACTTCAGAGGGCAGTTTGACCACGCCACTGGGGTCTAGCATTGTATGGAGTCCAAATTGGGTAAGGACAGCAGATTTCATTCCCTAGAGGACACGCATGAAAAATCAACAATTGTTTTTGTGATCTTTTGACATTTATTCTGCATTTTTTTATGAATTTGAATTTTGACATGATGGTATCTGAACCTATGCCACCCAAAACGTTTTAGCCTGGTTCTCCAGATTTACTAGTCTAGTGACATTACCGTTCAAGATACCAAAATATAGATGGGGGACATTAGTCTTTTCTGTGAACTGATGCTTTTACATGAGAAGCATCACTAAACTTCAATACTGAGATTTACAAGCAGCAACTTCACAAAGTTGATTGCAGCAGTAATTGTTCCCTTTGGCCTTGTGTGCTTCATCTCTCTGTAAAGCTTGGTATTTTCTTGTGATGTCGGCTTTTTGTGGTGCACTCAGCAAGACAGATTTGCAAGATTTAACAAAAAAATTTGTACTGTAATTTGGCAGTTGGACTGTGGTAAAAGATGTCATGGAGAAGGCACAGCCAAGCTGTTCAGATTCAAACCAAGCAGATCAAGACATTGCTGTGGGAATGAACAGAGAAAAGCTTGGGGTGGGCAACCATTTTGAAAAAAGTGCCCTGCATAGACTTGTAACATCACATCTATTGTTGGACAGCGCTGTTGGGTGTGGTCTGTTGCAAACAGCTGCCAGTGTGTCTGCTGTTTGATGTGGGACAAAAAGCCTGCATATTTGGTATATTTTGAAATTCTTATGTCCACTACAACACTTCCCCATTTGTGTGATAGGTCTTTGACAGCACCATTGTGTTGAAGAATACTGTGCTGCCATGAAATACCTAGCTTCACTGACTGCTCAAATGTTTTGAGAAGTCTTGCCCTCCAGGATGGACTGGTATTCCTTCAGGTCTGAAAGAGGTGGCCTCAGGCCATAGGCAGGTTATTGTTACTCAAGATGTTGCCATGGGGAATGAACGAATAAATGACTGATTTGAATTTGAACAGTAAGCTTGGCAATAAATTGTTCCCTGCTGCATTCAGTGTACCTCTTCTGCAGTATAAATTGCTGCCATTTTATTGTTACTTGTCCTGGAATGCACAACAAAGTATGGACAGCATGTTTTTAATTGCTCATCAGGCAGGGATCAGTCTCCTTTGGTTTCCATTTTCACACTAAGTTGATGCATCAAAATTTTTAAGCAAATGCCTGCTGGAAAGTTGAATAGGTTTTTATGCTGTTTGAGCTTTATTTAGTGCTTCAAATGTTGAGGTGCCATATGGACCCATCTTGACTTTTCCCCTCCCTCCCAAAATGCTGCCAGACCAGCTGAGTTACTTTTTTTTAGATCCCCCAGCACCTGCAATACTTTGCATTTAATACTTCCTACTACTTTTCAACTAGTCTTGAATCCAATTTGCTAGTTTGTCTTGAATGCCATGGGCTTTAATTTGTGACCCTTCGATGCAAAAAGACCATTCACTGCCATCAACCTGTTTTGTTTCCAACAATTAGTGTCTTAATCGATCCAAATTACGCGAGTGTTTAAAAAGCAACTTCTTGCCAAATGCTGAGCAATCAGAATTGTAGGCTGCTTGGTCTGTAATTTGGAGGATAAATGAATTTTCTACCAGGATAGTTTGAATGTCTTACACTACTCTAAAGTGTTGGAAAGTGCAATTCACAAAATTCAGAGTGGAGGTACAGCAGTGGACCAAGACATTCAAAGCAAGATTCAAAATGCACAATGCCAACATGTCCCTACAAAGAAAAGGTACGATACTGCCTAATCTAGAGCCCTCTAGCTATCCAGACGTGCACAGGTCAAGGTAAAGCTGTAAAAGAGCTTTGATCACAAAAGACACAATACAGGGGTGGGGTAGTGGGTTGGATCTCAACAGTGACAAGATGGAGTACAAGAAAGATGTGAACTGGTGACGACAGTCTCCCTCAGTGTCAAGTCCAAGGAGGTATTTGCTGATGACTTCAGGAAATGTAATGGAGGAGATGCCCCTATCTAATCAACAGGGACAAAGTACAAATGATCAAGAGCTTCCAATTTTAAGTGTCCAGATAACCAACTTGTCCAAGTCCCTCCATGCTGATGCTATAAATTGAGCCCACTGATGCCTCTACTTAAATTATGGAAATTTGGCATGTCTGCTACAACACTCCAGCTTGGAAGAATTTTGTATTGTGGCTTGGTATGACTCCTGCTGTGTCCAAGACCAAGAAACTAAGGGTTGTGAACAAAGCCTGTTCATACAAACCAGCAACCCATCCATTGACTCTGTCTACACTTGCAGCTGCCTCCAGAAGCAGCCAGTATAAGGACCCCACACACCCTGGACATCTTCTCTCCCACCTTCTGTCAGAAGAAAGATACAAGTCTTAGCACATGTACCAACTGACTCAAGAACAGATTCTTCCCTGCTGCCATCAGACTTTTGAATGGACCTACCTTACACCTAAGTTGATCATTTGCTGAACCCTAGCTATGATTGTAACATTCTGTACTCTTTATGCAGCACAAGCATACTGTACAAGAAACAATACACTGTATACCAATGCATGTGACAGATCAAAGTTAAATGGAAATTGGGAAAGAGGAAATGAAGAAAAATTGTCTGGTAAAGTCAAAGAATTCTAGTTGTACCAATACATTAAGAAAAAGATGCTTTGCATCATTTCCCTCAGTGAAATTGGAAGTTGGAGTGTGAAATATTGGACAAGGGAGGAAGCACTGGAGGGGCTGACATGTTTGAAGATGGATAAATTGTCAGGGTCGGATTCAATCTCAGGCTATTGAAGGAAAACATAGATGCTAGAGGATCATTTTCCACTCCTCACTAGATGCACATCAGAGGATTAGAACATTGTGCCATTTGTGTGCAAGATAGGTCAGAAAACTAAGCCAGTAAAGCTGACTTGAGTGAGTGAATTATTAAAAACCATTGAGACAGTGATCAGTCACTGCACAGATTAATCAGGGATAGTCTGCATGGTTTTAGGGGAAGGTAGTGTTGTACTTGTGTAACAGGAGGGACTGAAGGTAGTGCAGTAGATATTGTCTACATGGATTTCAGTAATGCACTTGACAAAGTTCCACATGGCACACTGCTCAGTAAAATGAGATCTTGTGGGTTACAGGAGGAGGTGGCAGATTAGATCCAAATTTGACTCTGACCATTGCCCTTTTTGTTTCCTGTTAATGGTTTGCTTTTGCACACGAAAGTTTCCAGTGATGTTCCACAGAACTCATGACTAAAATTTGCAGAGGAATCGCGTAGCTGACTCCAGAATTGTATTAATGGTTTGGAGGTGGGCAGGGAAGTGGCAAATGGAATTCAATTTGGAAAAGTGATATGTATATCTCTTGAGAGCAGATACACATTCTTGACCACCTGCCCTGAGTGTAGGATGCTTTCTTTCAATGGACAAGGTATGGAATACAAAAGCCAGGGAGGTAACAGGTTGGGCCACAACTGTTACATACAGTACTGGTCACCAGAGCAATTATGTCCTTCCTGCATAGTGGAGGCATGCAGAGGAGATATAAAGAATATTGGGGGCTGATTGAATTGAGAGACTGAGACAAGAGAAAAGCAGTCTTTGCTGACTACCCTATCTGTCAGTTACCAGGGAGAATATATTTTAAGGTGATTGGTAGGATTACAAGGGACATGAGAAATACTTTTTTGCCCAGAGGGAGTGCATCTGGCATTCGCTGGTTCAGGCTAAAACACTGACCTTTTTTAAAAGGTACCTGGATCAAGTGCTGTAACCTGCAAGTCCTGGAAAATAGGATTAAAATGGGTGACTAGTTTTTATTGTAGCAGGCTAACCAGTTTTTCTATGGTTCTAACAATTGCTTTGCCAGTTGAAGCCAGAAAACCAGTTGCAACTTAGTCCTGATAAAAAATTAAAACCAAACCATACCCCTGATGACTGTTTCTGGAAATTTCTAGCTCAACTATTGCTGTTTGGAATATGGGTTCCTTCTTAAATTCCCTCTGTGGTAGGATGTCTTTTCCTCAAGGTGGCATCAGTATCTTGTACGTAGAAAATTGAGCAGAGTCAAGTCTGACACTTTTTTTTTTAAGTTGAAGTAAACAGACTGTGCTAGCAGAATTATTCAGCTTGTTCTGCATTTGCTGATTCAGGGCTGTAGCCAGCAGTTGGAGGTAATCCAGGACCAAGTAATATGAAGGGGGAGGAGAATGTGGTGGCGCAACTGTTACAGTACAGTTGGAGCTGCCTGCTCACTGTCACCAGAGCTCCAAGCTAGTTTTTAATACAAGGATTCTTGCAATCCTCAAACAGGCAGTCCAAGATCAACTGAGTTTCAAGGAATGTTTTAATTTCTTGCATAGAGAAGTGATGTAATTTGCAGGAGTGTGTGAGTGCATCAGCAGTTCAGTCACATGCTGGACTAGTCACTGATGCAGCCCAAGATACATGGCAGTTTTATAGGGCACACTCGCAGGTTAGAAGCTGGACAGATGGGTTACAACCAAGTGTAATCTTAAACATTTTTAATCTCTTGCAGACTTGAACAAAATTGACACGGGCACTAGTAGCAGGATGCTGTTTCCCACATCTGCGCAAGATTCATCCCGAGGCCTCCCAGACACTATGGACCTATGCTTGGGCCTCCAGTCTCTGAATCTGACAGGGTGGGACCGACCATGGAGCACCCAGGACTCTGACACTGCAGCAAAGGCTAGTTCATCGGGTAAGTGCAGCATTCTCTTTTTTTTCCCCATGCTTCTACCAGATTTAAAGATTATTTGGAACCAACTAGAGAAATCCTAATTTGGTGTTCGGCCAATTGTTTAAAAATCGAAGCGTGGGCTGGTGTCTTAAATTGGTGTTATCCTTCAGTAAATTTATGCCACTTGCTGTCTATAAAACTTGCTGTTTTGTGTAACTAAATATAATATTTGAAAGCAAGAAATGGATATTGTGAATCTGAATTTTTTAGTTAGCCCAGCCCATACCGGATTGACAGCAGTGAATTTGGCAAGCACTCTTGGTGATGCAAGCTTTATTTTTGAAACCATTGAATTGTTAACATGCACTGAATTGAATATGACCATGCAGCTGAACTGATTTTTCTTTTGAGCTGTGATTAATTCTTGTGGCCACAAGGTGGACTTTTTTGAAACTACAGTCTGACTGTAACAGGGAAGTTTGTCTAAAATAACTGATTAAAAATCTGGGATTGAGCAGAAAACGACAACATGATCAGCACACTTGCTGTACCAGTTTCTTTACCTCATTAATCTCCCATTCTTGGTTTTGCATTACTAGCTGCAGTGCTACACCTGTCATCAGAAGGCTAGATCTGTCCAGGTTGCAGACTTCCACAATAGTGATCTGTCCTATAGTTTGGTTGTATGCAGTCAATTGTAGTTTTAAAACCCTTTTTTATCACTAAGTGCAGCAACAACCTTTGGTTTTAGCCACAAGGCTGTAAATGGAATTTCTGGAATCTAAACTCTTCATAACCTGAAGGGAAAATAGTACAACTTGTTTGTCATGTACGAATCTCTTGCTTCTGAATTACAGAAGTCTGAAATCAGTCTAGCTCAAAGCAGTTGTTACTATGGATACTCTGCTCCATTTTGTAAGATGGCTAACTGAAGTTGGAGCTCTTAACTATAGCGAATCAAACTTGCTTTCAGCATCAAAGTTTAACAACAAATATGGATACCTGTGCTTAAGACTTAAAAGCAATTTGCTACGTGCATTGTTTAAAGTGACATTTTTATCCTGAAGCCATTGAGATTTATACCTTATCAATCTTTGAAACAAACTCCTGGTTGATGCTTGGTGCTAGATTCAAATCATACGTTTGTACACAAACACTGCCATGGCTCAGTTTGAGATGTGCCATTTCTTATTACTCCCACGAAATTCATTCTGCAGCTCGCAATAATTGTAGTAAACTTGATACACCTCAAGATGGTAGATGTAATGTTCAGCTTCCTCTGAGCAGCCCTGGGACAACTCTTCCTTCAATGAAGGAAGTATCGTTTTGTGACTTCTTGCACTGACCTTGTTATAAAATTCAGGAGCATCAAGCCTGAGACATGTGGTACTGTCAATAGTGGCTGGCTGACATTTTCATCCATGCCAACTGCATGTCTTGAGTACAAGCTCATCAATTTGCACTGAATAACTTGACTTGAAAGTTGGAATTTTATTTACTGATACTGCAATTCTCCAAATAAACCAAGTTTTTAAAAAAACTTGGCCATTTACTTGTCAAATCCTAACCCTTCACTGGGGTTAATAAGTACAGGACAGTTTTCCACTGGTCAAGGAATACTTTGTCTGAAGCATCATGGGGATCAGGGATCTGAAACTATTGGTAGGGGTAGAGGAGAGAGAGAATCCACACCAGTCCTTTGTTTACTGAGTCAAGGGTCAGTGTTTTTGAACTGTGTGGATCTACCTCACTTTTTTTTAAAATATTGGATGATGAATTTGTCTCTGAATCGAATCCTCATTCTGCAGACATGAGGATTTCGGCCCATTCCTCAGCATAATCATGTAAAAACCGCCCCCCCCCCCCCCCTCACCCACATTGACAGCCCATCCACCTAACCTGTCCTTCTTTTTCCTTCCAGTCCAAAGAAGCGCCCAGAGGAAACCCACGCAGGCTCAGAACATGCAAACTCAACACAGTTGTCCAAGTCAGGAATTGAACCAGGGTCCCTGGCACGGAGGCAGCACTGCTGCCCTCACATCAGCACATCCCACCCTCTAGTGCAATTATCCTTTTCGTATGATTTGAGAAACTGCACACAGTATTCTCAATGGCTGAACAAGTGTTGCATACAGACCCTGGAGAGGTGATGCATTTTGGGAGGACAAGTTCCATTTGCCACTGTTCTGCCCATCTGGCCAACTGTGTAATCCTATAATTGAAGGCTTTCTTCCTCACTATTTGCCACACCATTGGTTTTTGTGACCTGGTATTTGCTAGTTGAACATCTAGATAGTTACTGTACACTAAACAGCAGGGAGCCCAGCACTGATTCTCAGCGGTGGACACGGGCATTTCTCAAAATCAACCTTTGATCATCACTCTCTGCCTCCTACCACTCGGCCAATTTTGGATCCAGTCTGCCAAATTACCTTGGACTCCATGGGTTCTTGCCATCTTGACTGACCAGTCTGCTGTGTGGGACCTTGTCAAAAGCCTTATTGAAGTCCATATAGACTGTCAACTGCATTTCCTCATCCCCTGTTGACATAGCCATGTTGACTATCCTTTTAAGCCAGGGATCTCCAAACTATAGCCTGTGGGTCACTTCGGGCCTGCAGCCTGCATCCAGATGGGAGTTTGGAGACCGCTGCTTTAAGCTCCTGACGAAGGGTCATCTACACTCTGGCTCTATGCTCTCCCCAAGATGCAGGTAAATCTTTTCCTGATTTCTCCCCCCCCCCCCAAACAGCGTTTTCTGTTTTTGTTTCAGATTTCCGCATCCACAGTATTTTGCATTTATCCTTTAATCTTTGGTGCTCTGATTTTGAGGATGATTTTTGTCCCTCCAACTTTTTCCCAATCATTTCCCTAAAGTGTTAGACACGCTGCCTATAATTTCCTAGTTTATCCTTCCTTGTCATCTTGAATAATACTACGTTAGGTCACCCCTGGCACCTCTCCTGTGGCCAGATAGAATTTGAACCTTGGCAAAGAAAGCCCTGCAATCTCCTTTGCCCTGCTCGCATCACAACTGTATCCACTTTAAGTCTCAAATCGCCCCTTTCAATGCTAATGTCAATTATAATAGTCTCCCCTGTAACTACAAGGTCCTCCTTCATTGCAAACAAATGTGACAACTCTCACCACACACTGCTGTCCCTAATACCTATTCTTTTCTTAATGTACTTAAAACATCTTGGGATTTTCCTTTTACTGTGCCTGCCAGTATTTTTCTTTTTGCTCCCTTTTCTTGCACTCATTTAGTACCACCTCTGCATTTTCTATATTCCTGTAAAGGTTCCACTGTTTTTGAGCCCTGTCTTATCTGCCATAAGCCTTACTTTTTTTTCCTTGTACAATCCTGCGTATCCCTTGACATGCAGGGTTTGCTGCACTTGTTGATTACACCCATGTGAGGACATATTCATCCTATACTTTAATTCATACTCTTCTGATTATGGATTTTTGCTGCTCCAAGTCTAATTATCCTATTTAAAATCAGCCTTCCTCTAATTCTGAACTTTTTATTTCTGGCCTATCACAGCTGACCTGTTTTCAGCTTGGTTTGTGACAATGTTATATGGAAAATATTGCTACTCACTGCTCTTTAATTTGGAAGGTGACCCTTTTTTAACATGGCTTGAAGGTTGGGACATTGCCCTCTACAGCCTGTTTTATCATACCATTTGCCTGTGAAAAGGACCTTGCATAAACAGTTTTTTGCTGCATGCCTGAGCTCCCACTCAAGTAAAAAGTGAGATTCGGTATGGCTATCGAATCCCCATCACTCTTTTTTATGTATAGTTTCTTGCAGTTTACTGCCCTCGGGTACACAAATGATGGTCAGGCTATAGAAATCCTACAGTTCATCCAGTTCAAGAAAAATTATTGATCCCAAACTAACTCAGGAGGCATGGTGTAGTGATAGTGTCACCTAGGTTAGCATTCCAGGTACCTTTTGAGTAATTCTCTGGGGACTTGGGATTCAAACCCTGTTTAAGGTATATCATGAAATTTGAATTTAATAATCTGGAATTTAAAGTCTGAAAGTAATGGAATCATCTATTGCCATATAAACCCATCTGGGTTCACAAATGCCCTTTTTAGGGAGGGAAATCTTGTCTGACCTAGATGTGATTCCAGACTCACCAGAGCAATGTGGTTGATTCTGAAATGCCCTAGCAAGCCACTCGGTTTGAGGCCCAGCCAGTAATGGGAACATCAGGAAATAAAATGTTGTGATCCTACATTTTGTGACCTCTGAAGGGTCATTTGAGACCGAAATGTCAACTCTCTTCTCTCCAGATGCCGTCCAGCATTGTTTGCTATCAATTGCTTCTCTGACTCAACTTTCAACATCATTAATAGCACTGTGTATTCCCCTTTTTAGCTGAAGTATTGATCAAATTGCTATGTCATTGCAGTAGATTTAAACGAAACAAGGCATCAGTGTGCTTTAAATAGCTTTTGGTCACTAGTAGTGGCTTTTGGACTGCAAGCTAACAGCTTCCTGGTGCATTATCTTTTTTCCACTAGAAATGAAGCATGATTTTAAAGTTTGTTTTAGTATCACAAGTATGATTACATTAATGAAGTTACTGTGAAAATCCTCTAGTTGCCACACTCCAGCATCTGTTCAGGTACACTGAGGGAGAATTTAGCATGGCCAGTGCACTGAACCAGCACATCTTTTGGACTGTGGGAGGAAATCCACGCAGACACTGGGAGAATTGTGCAGACTTTGCAAAGACGGTGACCCAAGTGAAGTTGAACTTGGATCCCTGGCACGGAAGCAGCAGTGCTTGCCATGGTGTATTATATTTACAGGGAGATGAAGCAGGTTTATTTTCAAACAGATGCATGTGAAAATGCTGAGTAGAGAAAGGAAGTGAGAACTTTGTGGTTAAATCAGTATTCCCAACATGGGATTGATGTTGATTATACTTTTCCCATCACGTGTGCCACTTCAAACTGCATTTCTGATTTTGGTCTCCAACCCTTGTTCCCCTGTGATTCTGAGACTGAATTATTGATGCTGACAAAAGATTTTGCTTTTTGAACCTGACAAGTCAAGGATATTTCAAATAAACCTGATTTTTCAAATCGGTGACACATGCACTTTGTAATTACAAGCAGTCATTATTTTACGTGGGGTCTGTCTGTTCAATTCTGCCTGCACTTGTAGGTTTGCTCGCTCCCACCCAATTCTTTAACCCTTTTTGAGTTGGTGTTATTCCATCTGAAGCTTCGATTACTGCTGGCAACTGCATGTTTCTGAACCCCTCGTTTGGGGTCATGACCACCCTGACACCAGAGAATCTTTGGGCTCTGGCACACCAGTAGCAATAGGCATTAATCCAATCCACATGTTCTTTGTCCTTGCTACCTTTTGGTGCTCTCCTCTATCTGCTCTATTCCCAGATCAGCTTTAGTGCCAGGATCTGTTCAAAGACTGCCACATGGAAAATTATTCCCTTTTCTGAGGGCATAGCTAGTTTTACCTTGGCAAAAATTCCCAGTCTTCTGAACCATGTACCACAAATTTGTTAACACACATCCAATACCACTACAGTTAGTGGTGTTTACTTTATGCTGTTCATTTAAACCTGGCCCAGTCCACTTAAGGGTATCTGAATTTCCTTCTGTGTAGATAGAAGGATACAATATATTGAAGGGCATTGCCTTGGATTTCCATATTTGGACACTTGTGAAGAATTGACTTACCTAATGGTTCACACCAACTGGTATGTATATAGATGATCTGGAGGAGGGAACTGTGTAGGGTGTCGATTTGCTGATGACACCAAGATTGGAGGAAAGGCAAATTGTGCGGAGGGTGTGGAGAGTCTACAGAAGGATCTAGATAGGCTGGGCGAATGGGCCAGGAAATGGCAAATGGAATTTCATGTTGGCAAGTGCGAGTTGGTCCACTTTGGTAGGAATAATGGTAGGAAGGATTATCACTTACGTGGAGAAAAACTGCAGCAGGTGACGGTGCAGAGGGACCTCGGGGTCCTTGTGCATGAGTCGCAAAAACCCAGCTTACAGGTGCAGCAGGTGGTCAGGAAGGCGAATGGGATGCTGGCCTTCATAGCGAGGGGGATTGAATATAAAAGTAGGGAGGTCTTGCTGCGGCTGTATAGGGCATTGGTGAGGCCGCAGCTGGAGTACTGTGTGCAGTTTTGGGCGCTGTACTTGCGCAAGGATGTTTTGGCCTTGGAGGGAGTGCAGAGGAGGTTTACTAGGCTGATGCTGGAGTTGAGGGGGTTGAGCTATGAGGAGAGGCTGAATAAACTAGGTTTGTACTCGTTAGAGTTTAGAAGAATGAGGGGAGATCTCATTGAGACGTATAAGATGATGAATGGGATGGATAGGATAGAGGTGGAGAGACTCTTCCCGCTCAAAGGATAGTAGGACTAAGGGACACAGCCTCAAGATAAAGGGGGGGGCGGTTTAGAACAGAGTTGAGGAGGAACTTCTTCACTCAAAGGGTGGTGAATCTCTGGAATTCTCTGAAGTGGTGGAGGCTACCTCGCTAAATATTTTTAAGACGCGGGTTGATGGGTTTTTGATAAGAGAGGGGATTAAGGGTTATGGGGAGAGGGCGGGAATGTGGAACTGAGCCACGACAGATCAGCCATGATCTTATTGAATGGCGGGGCAGGCTTGAAGGGCCAGATGGCCTACTCCTCCTATTTCTTATGTTCTTATGTAGGGTGGTGGGAAAAGGATGATAAATTTTGAATTGCAACTGCTTTGTGCTGTGATTGGTGATTTGAGGCTCGTAAGTGCTTTTGTGCAAACTAGTGATTCAAGTGCAAGTTTACAAAATAAGCTGTTAAAAGTTCACCTGATTTCCTCCCCTCTAATCTTCCATATGTAGATCAGGGCAGCCTGATTTCTACTTCTATTGATTTTATTAAAAATGTGCTGGCAGCATTTCATGACGACGAATTTATTTTGGTGTCGTAACTAGGCTTGCATTAACACTGCAATGCAGTTGCTCTGAAAATCCCCAAGTTGCCATACTCTGGCACCTGTTCTGGCCACCTACACCTGAGCAAGAATTTATGGTCAATGCAACCAATCAGTGCGTCTTTCCCACTGAGGAAACTGGAGCAACCAGAGGAAACCTGTGCAGACACGGAGAACGTGCAGACTCCAAGCTGGGAGTCAAACCCAGGTCCCTGGCACAGAGGCAACTGTGTGCCAACGACTGTCACCATGCTGCCCTCAATCTTGAGGTTATGGACTTGCACAAGGTGGTTTGAACCAATGATCAGGGTTTCATGCTGATGGGTAGAATGAACTGCCTTCACTGTTATACCAATTCAACATGTCCAGTTTGCGGATGCTGGAAGGTTTTTAAGGCTAATCCTGTGGGCTGGATGAACTTACCAGTTGCACTTGTCTGAGAGTAACCAACTTCAATATCACTCTACTGAACGACAAATTAATTTGTGCAAATGTTTGGATTGGTAATCTACGTATTCCTTTGCAAATATTAGATTGCTTTGGTGTTGGATTTAAGTGCAAAATGTGAAGCCTACACAAACCAAGTGAATGAGTTGCATTGGATTGTGCTAAAGCTTGCTGTGAAGCACCAACTCCATTATGGCTACATAGTCAGTTTTAATGCCAAAGACATCAAATGCTGCTGTGCTTCTAATATCATAACTCCTGGCTCCACCCCATTTTAACATCTGTATCCAACACAAGAACAAGATCCCAAATTTGTAGTATAAGGTTTGGCCATATACATTTGTGTTGGAGTGAACTATCATAAGACGTGTACAGGTTCCTTAACCCCTATCAGGTCAATATTTAAATCTTCAGATTTCAACTTTTATGCTAATTTGCAAATAGCAGCAGATCATTTACTAGGGCAAGAAATTAATTGATCTCTTGCCAAAGTGAGAATTCCTTCAAGTGCTATGGTGACTATGGTCAGTTTTTTTGGTCCTTGGGGCCTGAACTATTTACCATTTTATATTAATGACTTGTTATAGAGGGATACAAATTACTGTAGCTGAACTTGCAGGTGGCACTAAGATAGTTAGGATGGATAGTTGCAATAAAGAAATTTACAAATGATTAGGTAAATAAACCAAACGTAAGTTTAATGTGGACAAGTGAAAGGCAGCCTATTGTCCAAATGGGAAGAAACCAAGTGCAGAGGGATCTGGATGTCCTCATGCATGAATCACAAAACTAGAATGCAGGTACTGAGGAAAACAAATGGTGTTTTTTGGCATTTATTGCTAAGGAATATAATATAAAAGTAGGGAAGTATTGCTGCAACTGCACCTGGAGTATTGAGTACAGTTTTGTTCCCCTTGAGGGATATAGTTGCATTTGGAGGAAGTTCTCTGATTCCAGAAATAGAAAGATTTGTCTTGTGATGAGCGTGAGCAATTTCTGAAGGAGATCTAATTTGAGCTATAGAAAGGGGTTTGACAAATAGATGTGAGGATGTTTGGCAATCTGGAATGAGAGGTCGTCCTTTTAAGATAAAGGGTAGTAGATTTAAAATAGAAATGACTTCAAAGGGATGTGGATCTGTGGAATTCCCTATCCAAAGAGATGGATGCTGGGATGTGTTGAGATGGACAGATGGTCGAAGAGCTATGGAGAGCAGGATACGTGGACTTGAGGCCAAGGTGAGTTGCAGCCATGATTATGTTAAATGATGGTGCAGGCTTGAGGGGCTCAGTTGCCTACAGCCACTCCTAGTTGTGTTGTACTAAAATGATTACTGGCCTTGTACAGGTTATTACTGTCTGTGTTCAGAACACTTGTAGTTCAGAGCTAGGCCTAGCTCTGATAATACTGCAAGCCTGCTTCAAACTAGGCAGAAGACAACCTTGTTCTGAAGGTTAAGAACTCCTGCTGAGCCTGAGCTCTGGCTAATAGCCAGCATTAAACTCTGCTGATCCAAAGTAAAGAACTAATTGGAAAAATTGTAATTAAAAAAAAAAATACACTAATTTGTGACTGATTTTAAACTCTGAAATCCTTACCACTGTCTCTGAACCTCTTTGACTGGAGTCAATTGTCAAAATGAATTTTTGGCGCAGCCAGCAAGTCTGTCTTTACTCCATAATGTGAATGTTTTGCATCTATTGTTTGTTCTATACAAGTGATTATCCTGATCAGGCAATGATTCCCTTAATACTCCACTGTATTATACAGCTTGATGTGACAGTACTGAATGGAGGAAGGAAAGGTTTAAAAGACTGGTTTTTAAAAAAATTTATAATGCATTTGGGGGTAAGTTGGTGAGGACTGAGGGGATTGATCATGATCAGAATGAGTGGTATTGGATACTGTCAGCTGTAATTGGTCACTTTTTTGTATTGACCATTACCATCTGGGAAAGGTTTTGGCATTGCAGCATGGACATGAGTTGTAGTAATGGAAATGAGCAGCTTTATGATTTGAAGTTTGTAGTTTGAGGACTACAATTTGCTAATTCGATCTAAATGTGGCAAGGTGAAGAAACATGTGCTTGTCTTCAGATTGCGTGTGTTAAGTCAAATGCTATCATGAGAGAACATGTCCAGTTGCAGATGGATCCTAGAGGGGTTGTGGCAGAAGCAAGCAAGATCAGTGCTTGATCTATTGTAGTCTAGGACAACCGTTCAAGGATATGTCAACATAGAGTAAGTGGTGAATAATACTCCAAATACGAACAAAGAACACAGCATGGGAAACAGGCCCTTCGGCCCAACAAGCCCACGCCGCCATTTTAACATTGTGCTTTTCCTCTTCCACGCTTGACCCATGTCTATGCTTATGGCACCCACATTGGTGTAACAAATTGTCCCTAAATTATTATTTTCCCCTCCATCTGGTTTCCAATCAGCCTAAGAGCACATCTTTGGGGTGTGGGAGGAAACCCATGCAACCACGTGAAGAATGTGCAAACTCCCACAGATACTGGCCCAAATCCATGTATCTGCACAGCAAACAGTGATAGTCACTGAGCTGTCGTGGTGTCCATCTGCTGGTCCAGTTTAAGCGTACACAACATGAAGTACTAGGCTACACTCAAAACAACATCCAAGAGTAGCCCCCACACGACCCACCGTGTATGCCCCTCGTTAGACAACAAGGTGGACTGATGCACCTGTGGAGTAAGAGAAAAACATCAACACATGTAACAGTTGATTTCTAGGAACATCCTGAGGCTCTGATCCTTGGTTAAAACAGTCTCCCATATCCCTCCATCCCTATTTTGCTCATGTGTCTATCTAAGTACACCTCAAACAAGTCCAGCGTGCCTGCCTCCTCCACCTTGGCAGTGTTCCATACCCCCACAACCCTCTACCTGAAAAACCTCCCTCTAGCATCCAAATTAACATTGCCCCCCTCACCCTAAGCCCGTGGCCCCTTGTGATATTTGTCTCCAATCTAGGAAAAAGGCTGCCACTGTTTATCTATACCCTTCATAATCTTATACACCTCTATTAGATCCCCCCTCAATCTCCCTTTCTAAGGAAAGCAGCCCCAATTTTGCCCAATCTTTCCTCATAACCCAGTCCTTCCATACCAGGCAGCATCCTGGTAAACCACCTCTGCGCACTCTCCAGGGTCTCCATCATTCCGGTAGTAAGGGGACCAGAACTGGACGCAGAACTCCAAATGCAGTCTAACCAACGTTCTGTACAACTGCAGCATTAGACTCCAGCTCTTGTACTCTATACCCCTTTCTACAAAGGCTAGCATACCATAAGCTTTCTTCGCAACCTTCTCCACCTGTGTTGCCACCTTCAAAGACTTGTGCACTTGTGCTCCCAGGTCCCTCTGCATTTCTATACTCTTAATAGGTCTACCCTTCACCATGCAACTCCCCTCTACATTATTCCTTCCAAAATGCATCACCTCACGTTTATCAGGATTAAATTCCATCTGCCATTTATCTGCCCAATATACCAGCCTATCTATATCCTGCTGTGTTGCCTGACACACCTCACTGTCCACCAATCCTGCCATCTTTGTCATCTGCAAACTTGCTGATCACACCACGTACACCCTCTTCCAAGTCACTTATATATTACAAATAGAAGAGGTCCCAGTACTGAGCCCTGTGACACACCACTAGTAAAAAGTCTGACAACACCAGGTTTTAGTCCAACCTATTTATTTGATATACTCGCAAGCTTTCGGGTTAGCCCCTTCGTCAGGTGAATGGAGAGTTCTGGCCTCACCGAAAGCTTGCGAGTATATTATCAAATAAATAGGTTGGACTAAAACCTGGTGTTGTCAGACTTTTTACTGTGTTTACACCAGTCCAACGCCAGCATACCCACATCATGACACACCACTAGTGACAGACCTCTGGTTAGAAAAGGACCCTTCCACTACTACGGTCTCCTGTTACCTAGCCAGTTCTCAATCCATCTAAATACCTGTCCTTGTCCTTGTATCCCATGAGCCTTAACCTTCTCAACCAACCAACCTACCATGAGGGACTTTGTCAAACGCCTTACTGAAATCCATATAGACGACATCAACGGCTTGTCCTTCGTTGACTGTTTTTTGTCACCACCTCAAAATTCTACCAGATTCGTAAGGCAAGACCTCTCCTTAACAAAGCCGTGCTGCGTATCCCTAATCAGATCACAACGTTCTAAATGCATATACATCCTATCCCTAAGAATTTTTTCCATCAACTTTCCTACCACTGACGTCAAACTCACTGGCCTATAATTACAAGGGTTATTCCTACTACCCTTTAAGCAACAGTACCACATTCGCTATTCTCCAGTCCTCTAGGACCTCATCTTTGTCCGAAGAAGAGACACAGATTTGTGTCAGAGGCCCAGCAATTTCATCTTTCACCTCCCTAAGCAGCCTGGGATAAATGCCATCAGGCCCCAGATATTTCAGTTTTTATGCTGCCCAAAAACCCTAACACTTCCTCCCTCGTAATGGATGTTTCCTTTAACTGGTCAACAGCTCCCTCCAAGACCGTACAAGACACCAAGCCCATCTCCTTTGTGAATACTGATTTCAGAATATTCATTCAAGACCTCCCCGTTCCCTCAGACTCTAAGCACAGTTCCCCTCCTCCCTCCCTAGGAGGGACACCCCCCCCCCCCCCCCCCCCCCACCCTTTTGTTCCTAACATCGGAGTAAAATGCCTTTGGATTTTCCTTAATCCTATCCACCAAAGCCATTTCATGCCCCCTATACTGTGTCCTTATGCCTCTGCTAGAGCAATCTCAAAAGAACATAAGAAATAGGAGCAGGAGTAGGCCATCTAGCCCCTTGAGCCTGCCCCACCATTCAATAAGATCATAGCTGATCTGTTGTGGCTCAGTTCCACATTCCCGCCCTCTCCCCATAACCCTTAATCCCCATGCCTATCAACCCGCGTCTTAAAAATATTGAGCAAGGTAGCCTCAACCGCTTCAATGGGCAGAGAATTCCAGAGATTCACCACCCTTTGAGTGAACAAGTTCCTCCTCACCTCTGTGCCCTCTAGTCCTCCTGTCCTTTCTGACAGGAAGAGCCTCTCCACCTCTATCCTATCCATCCCATTCAACACCTTATACGTCTCAATGATATCTCCCCTCGTTCTTCTGAACTCTAATGAGTACAAGCCTAGTTTATTCAGCTTCTCCTCATAGTTCAACCCCCTCAACTCTGGTATCAGCCTAGTAAACCACCTCTGCACTCCCTCCAAGGCCAAGATATCCTTGCATAAGTGCGGTGACCAAAACTGCACACAGTACTCCAGCTGCGGCCTCACCAGTGCCCCATACAGCTACAGCAAGACCTCCTACTCTTATATTCAATCCCCCTCGCTATGAAGGCCAGCATCCCATTCGCCTTCCTCACCACCTGCAGGCTGGGTTTTTGTGACTCATGCACAAGGACCCCGAGGTCCCTCTGCACTGTTGCATGCTACAGTTTTTTGCCACGTAAGTAATAGTCCTTCCTACCATTATTCCTACCAAAGTGGACAACCTCACATTTGCCAACATTGAATTCCATTTGCCAGTCCCTGGCCCATTTGTCCAGCCTATCTAGATCCTTCTGCAGACTCTCCACACCCTCCGCACAATTTGCCGTTCCACCAATCTTGGTGTCATCAGTAAATTGACACCATACGCTCGGTTCCCTCCTCCAGATCATCTATATAAATGGTAAATAGCTGAGGCCCCAGCACCGACCCCTGGGGCACTCCACTCGTCACCAACCGCCAATCCGAATAGCACCCATTGACCCCCACTCTCTGCCTCCTATTTGACAGCCAATCCTCTATCCACGCTAACACCCTACCCCCAACTCCATGCCCCCTGACCTTCTGCAATAACTTCTTGTGAGGCACCTTGTCAAACGCCTTCTGAAAATCAAGAAACACCACATGCACCGGTTCTCCTCTATCCACCACTGGATAGAGGAGAGCCTCTATCTACAAGGCTAGAAGCTGGATTAGGAATGATTTGGCAGATGGAGAGGAAGTGACTTGATTTATTGTTGCATTAAAAAAAATCATAGAAACCTACAGTGCAGAAGGAGGCCATTTTGGCCCATTGAGTCTGCACTGACCATCCCGACGAGGTCTTGTCCCTGCAACCCCACACTTGCCCTGCTATTCCCCCCCCCTTACATATACCAGGAACTAAAGGGCAATTTGGCATGTCCAAAGTGTCTAACATGCACATCTTTTGGACTGTGGGAGAATACTGGAGCACTTGGAGGAAACCCACATACACTCGAATGTGCAAACGCCACATAACCCAAGCTGGGAATTGTATCCAGGCCCCTGGACCTGCATGCAGCAGTACTAGCCACTGTGCCACCATATTAGCACTTAGTAAAGTATTTTGTTTGGTGCTATACAAACAAAACACACCTTGCATGGAGAAAGAAAATGCAGAATGTACTATTAGTCATAGCTAAGGTACAGAGAAAGATCAACTTAGTATAAGGTCAGTGCATTCAAAAGTCTGGCAGCAGGGAAGAAGCTGTTTTTGATGTGGTTGGTATGTGCCCTCAGCCTTCTGACAGTAGAAGGTGGAAGAGAGCATGTCTGGGGTCCTCAATTATGCTGGCTGCTTTTCTGAAGCAGTGGAAAGTGTAGACCTGGAGGCAGCATATGGTAGGTGGTTTGTGATGGACTGGGCTTTGTTCAGGACCCTCTGCAGTTTATTTTGGTCTTGGGCAGAGCAGGAACCAGAAAATGTGTGACACAACCAGAAAGAATGCTTTCTGTGGATCTGTAAAAGTTGGTGAGAGTTGTAGCTGACATACCAAATTTCCTTGGCCTCCTGAGGTGTTGGGGCTTTCTTAACTATAACATTTCCATAAAGGGACCAAGGCAGGTGGTTGGTGATTTGGACACCAGAAACTTAAGCTTTCAACCGTTTCTACTTCACCCTATTGATGTAGACAGGCACATGTCCTCCACTACACCTTACTGAAGTCTGATTAGCTCCTTTTATTTTGCTGACCAAGGGACAGATGATTGTCATTGCACTTGTTCACCAGATTCTCTTTCCAGTATTCCATCTTATTGTTCTTTTGAAGTAAGACCCACTGTGGTGGTGTCATCAGCCAAGTTGAAAATGTTGGAGGGGCATTTGGCAATAGGTGTATAATGAGCCTAACAGGTAAGGACAGACTTGGGGGCACCAGTTTTGAGGATGACCATTGTGGTAGAGCTCTGTTCAGTGACCTTGGAGGGGAAAATTGAGTGGCAATTTAAGATGGCTTAGAGTTGGGTGTTTCATTTTGAGGGAGAATAGGGAAAGATGGTGCTTGAGGGGAAATGAACCAGTGTGGCTTTTTAGTGCTCTACTGGATGGGAGATGAGATTTGAATTGATGGGGTGGAATAAAGGTGAAGGCAGCTATACAAATGGTTGTGATTTTCATGCTTGGTATTAAAGTGAGGGTGATCTAAGGGGTTCAAGGACACTGTTTGTCATGAGAAGGTAACCTTTTAGCATGAAGGTTAAGATTAACGTTCTCAAACTTGTTCTGCACCAAGCACGCCTCCAGTGTGAGTTGGAGTAAAGATGAGGACTATTGGTGGTAGTAGTAATAATACATGTATCGATGGAATCTTGAACTGACTGTCCAATTTGAGCAGTGAATATGATCCCTCGTTCAGGCTGAAGCCTGGAGAGGAAAATGGATAAATCTCAAACTTTTGAATTGTTCAAATGGAAACCAGATTTTGAAAACTGTCTGGAAGCCGATTGGTGTGAACAACTTTCCATTAGGTCAGTGTAGAAAATGTTGAGTTATTAAATGTAGCTGGGGGGAGGGATGGAAGCTGTATTTCTGAATGGAGAAATAAGGTGGTTGAGAATCTCTTGAATTCTCCTTATGAAATTAAGAGCTACGTGAATGTTCAACTCTTAAGCCAAAATGGCTGACCCTATATAGAGGCTGGGAACCTTCAGCCAGTACCTTGAGAATTTTGGATACTCGGCTGTAAGCCCATCTGAAAGTACTTCCTTGTAGCACTACTGCAGGAATCCGTCTAAACCATGTTTTTTTTATTTGTACTCATTCCCAAGGTGAGAATATCTTTGGAATGTATACAGTGCCCCTGCCAAGATAATTGCAATAATATTTCCTTTTCAATCCCTTTTTTGTAATAAAAATGGACTTCCTATACTTGCATGTTAACTTTAGTTTGTGTACAAGATCACTCAGGTCCCTCCTAGAGGTTTTCCAGTCTCCATTTTCCTACCAAAGCAAGGATATCACATTTCTCCTTTGGATTTGATGTGCCATGTTCTCACCCACTTAACCATCTACACTCCTTTTCAGCCTCTGTCCCCATTTACTTCCACACTTTTGAATTGCCAATAAACCTGGATTCATTCAGTTCTAAGTCATTGGGCCTATCATTGATTCTTGTGATTGCCTTGCTACTACTAGAGCCTGTCAACCTGAACTACCCATTTTGTTCCTGTTTTTGGTGTCTGATCCTATGAGCCCTAATTTTGTAACTTGGGCACCTATATCAAATGGTGTTTGAAAGTCCCATTCTCTGCATCTGGTGGTGACTTTCCTCTTGATGCACTAGAAATATTTGAGTTTGGTGAGATGGCAGCCAGTGCTTCTGATGGGTGGGCAGAGTGAACAATTGTCAATAGTCTCAGTTAAGTTGAGGTAGTTGTGGGCATAAATGGTGATTGCGACTTCACTGTTTGAATAGTAGACTTGGAAGACCAGCTGGAGAGCAACTCGAAGGGATGGAGAAGGATGAACTAACTGCTTGAGAGCTAGGGAGGAACTTGATATTTAAATTGGGAATGAGCTTATTGTCACTACTTTAGGTAGTGGTTTATTGTGGAGTTTATAAAATGTATACTTGGGGAGGGAATGGACTAGTAATATTGGCTGTTAATTTAGTATTGCCTGTCATGTGTGCACAAATAACTCTTTCTCTCTACAGTTTTAGGCTTGCTCACTAACCCCCTGAGTACTCAGCTGACTAGAACAGCAGTTGGGTTTCCATCGCTGGATCCAATAGGGTCAAATTACGCTGACCAAATTGCATCATCTTTGCCAAAGCGAATGGATAGCCGTTCAGTGTTGGACTCTCGATCAAGCAGCCCATCTGACTCGGATACAAGTGGCATCAGCTCTGGTTCTGATCCCCTTTCGGAACTAATGGTAAGGTTTCTTCAATTTCTGAATCTAGCAGGCATCTAATTATGCACCATTCAGCATAATACAGCAGATTGATACAGGCAGGATAATGTTGCATCCTTTTGTCCTCCCCAGTTGACTTTTCCATCTAGCTTTATACTGTCAGTAAATCTTTGATACACTACATTGTCTCCCTATTCAATCCTCTCAAGATATAGTTTGAAATGAGGTGGGTAAATGTGATAGATGGACAGTGAAACGAAACACTGGTAGGTGGAATAGAAAATCAGAATGGGGATAATTGGTGTTAATCAACATTTGGGGATCTTTGTACATAGTTAAGATGCAGAGATCTGGCAGGTGCAAAGTACAGTAAGCCATTTGAAAAACAAGAGCACGTTGGCTTTTATTGCAAGGGATTCCAAGTCTTCCTGCAAATCTAGGGCTTTGGTGAGATGACTACTAACTGAGTAGGTTGGGCCTTCATTCTCTAATATTAGGAATTGAGACACCAGAGATCGTGAAGGGCTTGATGGGGTAGGTGCTGGGAGGACGTTGTCCACTAGCTCGTGTGTCTAGAAGTCTTGGACTTGTCTATTCCAGAGCACTATTGCTGTCCAAATCATTAGTTTTCAACTTGAGTATGTAACCAAGAGAATTGGGGAAAATGGGGTAAGGCAGCCTATTGGGAGTGTTTGGCTTGGTGAGCAATATAGAATCAGAATGGGCCATTGTGGCCTACTCAACTCTTGTTTTTTAATCTTGATTTTAACGAGATGTAACCAGCTTGCTTTCCGGTTTCCTTTGCTTTCAAGCCATCAGTTGGACTGAATGATCACTTCCCACTTGCAGCATTTTTTTGGATAAAGTGGATCCTTGTGTCTAATCTAGTTTTGTGATTGGTTAAACTTTTATTAAACACAGATCAGGCTAAGTAATTTGGAGGCAGTTAGTTGGTGGCAAAAGCTGTGTCAGTTTATTTAGCATGAAGACTTTTTGGAGTTGTGTGCCAACCGGAATACATGGGTCAGTTCTCGACTTCATTTGAAATACTAACTAAGTTAATTTTGAGTTGACTTTTAAAAGGGCATCTAAATCTCCTGCAGATACCGGGTAGTTTTCTCCCACAACTTTTTAAGGTCTAGGATGGAAACCTGGTGATCCTAGTGCCATTTGTATCTATTGGGAAATGCTGTTGCCCACAGGTCCAAATTAATCTTCTGGTTTATGTTGACGAGAAATAGGAGCCTGTTGAGCTGACTTCCCCATTGTGCAATTCTGTTTTTTTTTGACCTGGATTTCCCAAGAGCAAAAAAATTCTACCTTTTTTTTTCCAAGTATGAAGCATCCACACCCCTCTGGGGTAGAGAATTCCACAGGTTCACAGTTTGAAGAAATTTCTCACCAGGTCCTAAAGATTCCCCATCTCCTGTCTATCCTGTCAAGCCGCTTCAGCATTTTGTAAAGGTCCGATTTACTTTAGATCAGTGTGGGACAAGGGGGTTGTCCTGTAATAGTGAACTTCTGCTGCTAACCCCAATGAAAGTACAGCCTTAAATAGAGACCAAATCGGCACATGGTATCCCATTTGTGGTGTTGATTTTAAAACCCTGGACAATTATAACAAGTGTGAAATCTGTTCTTGTACTTGAGTCCCTTGCAGTACAGATTTATCTACTTAATTTGCTTCGTCTCCCTGCAGACTAACTGTAATCTTTGATTTGCACTGAAATCCCTTTTATCTGTCAATATTTGCAAGTTCTGCTTTGTACTCCTGCCCCCATGTTGCCCACTCAATTACTCAGTCTCTATCCCTTTGCAGCCTATTCTGTCTTTGGCTTGTATGCCCACTGATCCTTCTCTCTGAAGTCATAGTCTAGATTGTTAAATAGCTGAAGCCCAAGTACTGATTGCAGCACTAGCCACAGCCTGTCAACTAAATGCCCTTTTTATCCCTGCTCTCTTTTGCACCCTGCTAACAGTCCCCTGAGAATATTTTTCCTGACCATGCAACTCCAAGCTGTTGTGCCACATGAGATTACTGCAGCTTCTAGCTTGCCTACATGCACTTTTTAAAGAGAGATGGCATAATGAGATGCATTATGCACCAGAAGGTGAAATCTTTGACAAGTGCCACACCCAGTAAGTATTATTAGAAATAAATGCAGAAGCACAAAGATGGATAGAATTATACAAATGATCTAAATTGAAGGAGTCATCTATTAATGACCAAACATTAATATGAGGCAGAGTACAGGAAAAGCTCCAGGCATAGTGACAACAGAACATCTAAAAGTCCTTTGACAAAAAATAATTAAGTGATGGTAGGAATTTCATCAAATTTATGAAAATTACCCAAGAGAGACAATACAACAATAGTGTGTGAAGCTTAATGAGTCATCTCATTTAAAAAAATTGATCTTGTAAATCCTAATGGAACACATTGGAGCAGGAATTGTTGTAATGTAGTTGAAACGATGAGATACTCGGATAAACATTCGGTCATGTTTAAGTGAATGGTATATTGCTGTAATATGATTTGAGGGGCACAATGGTTAGCACAGCAGCCATAATGATGGGGACCAAGGTTTGATCCTGGCCTTGAGTAACTGTCTCTGGTGTAGAGTTGCATGTTCTTCCCCCTGGTCTGCATGGGTTTCTTCCAGGTGCTCTGGTTTCCTCCCAGAAGTCCAAAGATTTGCTGTTGAGTTTCTTGGCCATATTAAATTGCCCCTTGGTGTCCAACAATATGTAAGTTGGGGGAATTGGCAGGGTAACTGTGTGGGATTACAGGGTTGTGCCTCGGCGGCGGGGGGGGGGGGGGGCCTCAGGACAAGGAGTTCATTCAGCCCATTGTGTCTGCACTATGATTGTAATAGGATCAAGTCACTTGTGTTGGGACCAAATAGCAAACATAAAGCTAGAAGATGAACAATTACATGTCACATGAATACTGCAAGACTGTCATTGTCAATTATTCAATCTTTACACATTCAGAATTAACATAAACTTGCAGTGTGTTAATGCCACAGCACTATGATGGAAATAGTTTAATAGCACTCCGCTCCCCCTAATCAGCTGTCAGTGGTTTTCAATCCTTTGTTTCTAACCTTCACCCTTTTCAGCACTCAAATCCTTTCTCACTAATGCCCCTGCCTTTTGAAAAGTGAAATCTTGTCATTTTTAACCAAATCTCTGTTGCTATAATCTAAACTGTCTTGTTATAATGAAGCTAAGATTATTCTGGGATGGTTTTGTAATGTGAAAGGGATCATGTGATCTGTTCTTAGTTTGCCTGACTACCAGTGGTGATTTTAATATTTAGATTAAAAGGGCCCAGATAATTTTAGGAAAGAGGAGGTATGAGTTCTTTACAGGAGACCTTGGGAGGAACCTGAGCTAAAATGGATTGAGTCCAAGCAAGTGTTTGAGCTTTCCAAGATGAAAGTTTGGTTCTTCAGGATGGGCTAATCTGTGTCTCTACTTGGATACAAGGTCCAAGTGATTCACGTTGCTGTGAAAATGGGCTTTGAGGTGGGAATAATTTCTAACATATCCTTAAACGGCCAAAGGCAAGCTGGCACGACTGGGGGAAGGAGCCGTTGGAAATATCTCTAGTTTCTTGTGTCAGAAGGCAGGTGGGAACTTGCTTTCTAATTGAAGATTTTGTAATAAGTTGAAACAAAAGTTGCAAGATTTGCCTAGCTTGTGTTTAAAAGGAAGATCTTTCTCAGTAATACTTCAAAGGACAGTTCTGGGGTCAGACATTACCTCGAATAAAATTTTGAACAGATTGAGGAAGAATTAAATGCTTACTGAAAAGGATGGTTATAAGGCATACCTGTGAAATGTGACATCAAGTGCAAGTTAAATTGGGTCAGTAGAGCTGTTTAAATAAACTTCTTGATGTGAAATCTTTAATCTTTCAGTTATTAACTAGAATTTTGAGGTCTGTACAGAGACAGTAACCGCCACTTGTTTGGTCATCAATTTTTTTGAAGCATGTACATTTTGGGTCAATTGTTAACTTACTATTTCCTTGTTTAGACTTATCACAATTTTAAACATCTGCCACTTCCTGTCTCTTGTGGGTCAAGGCAATGTGACTTGAGGGTGAAAAATAGTGATCACATTGTCTTGTTTCTTTCACAAGACACTTTACACTATTCTTCCCTTCAGCTGCTAAATGGGGATTTTTGGCAATATAGTGAGGTTGGTGGAGGAAGCGAGCACGAGAGTTTTAAACCCTGTGTAGAATTTCTGCTTTCTGCATCTGGTAATGTTTTTCTTTTAGTCAAGCCTCCGCATCTCTCCTCCGATTTCCTTCTTGCCCATGGGTGGAGTAGGCAGGGATCCAATGAAGCGAATGGGTATGAGCCCTCGACTGGACCAAGACCAGGCTTCAGTGGCCAATCCTGTGAGCCCTAATCCCTTCAAGCGATGGTCAGCAAACTCTGGGTGGGCAAACTGGGATCTTTTGGAGAGTCCAGAAGATCCTTTCAGTATGGAAAAAGAGGCTCGGCTGCACAGGCAGGCTGCAGGTAAGCTGGCAAATTTTCTTCTGCCTCAAAGATCAACTATCTGGTTAACTTAGTTCATGTTCTGACTTGCCTGTATCTCTAAATTGGCCTGTTGCTGGTTTCCTGGGACTGCTTACCTTGCACATCTCCAGTTGAATTCAGCATGAATCCAAACCAGTTGGATAGCACCTGGAAGCTAACCCTCCAGTCTTGCACTTCTGACTATTTAATCAATTTGTATTTCCCAGTCTTGCAAATGAAGATTGGATTAATGGAAAAATACTTGATGGATTAGTGTGTCTTTTTAGAGTAGTTTAGAGATGGGCACTTCTAAATGTGTAAGAAAATGCACCTGATGAAGCACTTCTGAAAATTTTCCATCCTGATTGCCAGCTATAAGAAACAGTTCAATGAGTAGGACATCCAAGGTGCTGCTTCCAGGGTGCTTACATAATGAGGCATGAAGGCCCTAAACATTGACTAGCACACTTGAGTCACCAGCTGGCAAAAGAGGGAAATGGCAACACCTCTTGTGGGCTGGCACTCACTACACAATGCCCAGTGGCAACAGGTGCCAATGCCCCACCCACAGTGACCTGGCAGAATGAAGACTGGCCTTCCAAAGATGAAGATCCCCCTTCCCCCATTGCTTGCTGTGTCCACCTTTTAGATAGAAGTCCACCATTAACAGACTGCTTAATTGATCACGGGAATGCCAAAGACTTCCCTTGAACCAAAATTAAGATTGGCTTTCCTTGAGCACTTGATTGCTGCGCAAGTACTTTTTTGGTGTATAAATTCAGCTTTTTAATTTCCTGAGTGCAGATTAAACTAATGTATTTCTTGTTCAAGATCCAAGGTTTAAAATTCTATTTCTAATGGCCACAAAGACGTTACCCAATAAAACATGAATAGATGTTGACTAGATTCCTTCATTAATCTTAATCCAAGTCACCAATTTGGAAGACTTCTGTTTTTTTAACATCACTAATGGCTGCCTTCTAATAACTGCATACCCATAACTCCAGCTATTTCTTGGTGTAGACTACTTTTCTTGCTGCTTTTATTATTTTTAAATGCAGTTGACATTCCAAGTGGCAGGCACACTCTCTCATTCTACTTATGTCCAGAGGCAAGCAAAATGCAAGCTTGATTCTTGTAACAAATCCTTGGTGGGAGTGAAGACAGATGATGCAATATGTTATGTATGGATTCAAACACTGAACCAGCTGGAATGCATGGCCCAGTCGGCAGGACTGCAAGTACTTGCAAAGTGCTTGACGTGTCGTAGTGAACAGTTTGGAAGACTTGAAATCTAATGCTTGTGAATATTTTTCTTTTTTTCCTGAAAGCAATGAGTGAAGCCACATTTACTTGGAGGGGCCAGCTCCCACCCAGGAATTACAAGAACCCAATCTATTCCTGCAAAGTGTTCCTGGGTGGTGTACCCTGGGATATCACTGAAGGTAAATGCTACTTGGGTTGCTGAATTCAGGAGAAACACAGGGTAATTGTATTGCAGGGTAATTAAGTTTGTGTTGTAGGCTTTGGTGTACAAATTTGAATTTTGTTCTAAAACTTGCTCAGTGTTACAGGTGTTTAAGTGGAATAATGCCTTGTAATTTTGGTTTTGCTTGTACTTGCAAGTGATCACATTCAGTTATTTAAATTGAGGTAATTTTTCTCTAACAACAATTTGTACAGGTTGCTTTCTGTACTGAAAGTGGCATGTTATAGAAATGGAGGGATTGCAGAACTTTGTGGTACAGAGGGATCTGGGTATCCTGGCATGTTGATCACACGTTAGCATGTAGGGATAGCAAGTGATTACAAAAATGAATAAAGCTTGCTGCAGTTGTAAAAGGAATTGGTGAGAACACAGCCAGAACTTGGTACAGCTTTGATTTAAGGGAATATATAAATTGCATTAGAAATAGGTCTGAGGATGTTCACTCGACCGATCCTTGATGAGGGGGTTATCTCAATGACGGCTTGGGCCTGAATCCGTTGGAGTTTAGAAGAACAGGTGATCTTTTTGAAATATGCACAATGAGGGGAATTGGTATGCTGGATGTTTCACATTTAAATTTTTTTGAGGGTCGTGAGTCTGGAAGTTTCCTCCCCAATGTGATGGAAGTAAGGCCATTGTTTTTGAGGTAGCTGGGCAGGATAATGGTGTTTGAGGTCACCATTCAATCAGCCAGGCTTTATTGAGCAGGTTTGAGGAACCAAGCTGCCTACCATTGGTATGTTTTGCTAAAATCGATGGCTACTTGTAGCACTTGATTGCTAGCTTTGGCTGAGCTTTTTGTAATCACCATTCGATTGGTTAGATTAGATTTTGTTTGGAGTGGGGAGATAAAATCCAACAGCCTCAAATCATCAATAAAATACTGCTTTTCTATTCTGAACTAAATTTGCAACTTTATCATTTAAGGATTATAAAGTTGGCTCAACATTGGGCAGTTGAGGTTATTAGCTAGTTCCAGTATTGGTGTCAGAGTAAGCTGTCTAGTTTTGTAGCTTGTCTCTTCCTTCCTTCCCTGCTTTGTAAACTTCCCCCAAGAATACTTGTCTTGAAATGAGTTTTACCTGCTTGCAACATTGAGGTTGCTATCCCCTTGCTGGTCCAGTCTAAAACTGTGCAAGGAAGATGGGGGACAGGAAGAGAAGCAACTGTTTACTCCCTAAAGTAGCAGTGAAATGGTCTGTTCCTTTTGGATAAATATTTGGACTCTGCAAAGGGACAGTCTATGGTTAAATATTTTAGGCACTGGCATCCATTTTTTTTCGAAGATTTACCCCAGATATAATGAAGAATTGGCCTTCTGCTTCAAGATCTTTACCCAATTCACTGGATTATTTAATGAAGCTAATATCCTCCCATTGTTAATCTGTTCACTCCAACCATCCTTCAATATACATGAATGGTACTGATTTAACTTGATGTCATGAAGGGTATGTCACTGATCTCCAGCAGAATCTTGGTACAGCTAGCTGCTCAGAGGCAGATGTCTTAGACATGTTGTCAAAATACAAACTCTTAGCTCAAAACATTTCACTAGTGATCTGAGAATAGCATGCTGAGGCAAAGAGTCACTTGTATAACATTCTAGGTATCCAACAAAGACTTTAAGATTTGGCTAATTTGGAAAGTTCCTAACTCTCAATTAGGGCTCCTTCATGAAATTTCAAATTGGGCAGCTGATGGCACAGGGGTGGCACAATGATTAGCACTGTTGTCTCAGCGCCAGGGACCTGGTTCAATTCCTGGCCTGCGTTTGTACGTCTCCCTATCGGTGGGTTTCCTCCATAGTCCAAAAATGTGCAAGTTAGGTGAATTGGCCATGCTGAATTCTCCCTCGGTGTACCTGTACAGGTGTTTGAGCGTAGCAACTAGGGGATTTTTACAGTAATGTCATTAGTGTTAATGTAAGACTACTTGTGACTAAATTGGAAGTTGGTTGCACTATGACTAAGGGTGTTTTTCTGAGGTTGGTTTATTTGATTTGCCCTAAAGACCTTTAAAGTAACAATTTGGATAATGAAAATGTGACCAAAGATGAGCTGCTCTCTTTAGGGCCTGGTGTCATGATTTTTGGGGTATTTTGGTAGAAAGAACTGAATTTAATGTCTTCATTCCCTTGTTTTTCTTTCCTAGTTGGACTGATCAATACTTTCAGGGTATTTGGTTCATTGAGTGTGGAATGGCCTGGTAAGGATGGCAAGCACCCTCGATGCCCACCCAAAGGTAATATGCCTAAAGGTAATGAGAGCTGAGACATGGTAGGACACTTTACCTGTTCTGACAGTCACTACTAAGGTTGAGGGACCAAGCACTGGTATGCATGCAGCTACAACTGATACCAAGCCACTTGGATAGTGGGTAAGGGTGTTTTTAAGGCAGGTTCTAATGGTGAAGGCTGGTGCATTTTGTTTTTAAATGGAGATTTCCTTTGTACTAATACGCGTAGCAAGACACTTACAAAACCGTCATCCACATCAGGATGAAATGTCTGTCTTTGGCAGTTTGGATTCCTACTGATCAAATAACAATTTTTAATTTCTTCCTATTTGAAAAATATTTTGTAGTTTGCATGAGTTCAGTGGGCTATTTGTAAAAAAAAAATTAGGAGTCCAACTTGTAGAATTGCATTTGATTCTAAATACCTGGCTAATAGGAGAACTCCTAACATTTTTAATGGAACAGGATTACTTCAAACAAGCGCAATCATAATCTGTTCAAGTATCACAACTGGGATTTTAGTAGGAATTCAATTTTGTAGGCATTTGGTGCCTGATCTGCTTCTTGATCTTTCTTTGGTTCTTTGTTTCTTTTGAAACAGATTTGGAAAGGTGCACTTTGTCTGTTACCACAGAGTGCAAGAATTGTAGGGATTTCTCTACCTGATGTTTAATGTTTTATTGCTAGGTTACGTGTACTTGGTTTTTGAATCTGAAAAGTCTGTGCGTGCATTACTGCAATCCTGCACACACGACCTGATGAGCACTGATGGTGCAAGTGAATATTATTTCAAGATGTCAAGCCGCAGGATGCGCTGCAAAGAGGTAATGGTCAGTTTGAGCCATTTTTAAGTGAAGGTTTGTCTGTACACTTGCAAACTTTCACTCCTATCCTGTAAATGATTCCTGATGTTTAGCATGAAATCAGTTTTTGTATTGAATGAGCTCTTAATTCCTGAGTTCTGGTTTCTAATCTGTAGTGTTTTAACATAAACTAAATCAATATTGACTAACTACACAGTTTTGCTGTGAGCACATACTTTGTTCTGTACAAATCAAGATTAATCAAACATCCAGATATTGAATTGTAATACTGTTTGTCCTCACTTGTTAAGCTCTTGGTTCCCGTTGAACTTGAAATGCATTCTATTAGCAGCTCTAACGGGGTGGAAAGTAGTGGTAAATGGAGTCACCTACTCTAATTCATTACAGGCTTTTTTAGCTAGTCTCTCTGATCTTTAATTGCTCAGGTACCTGTCCTAATGTATAATCAGTAAGTAAGCCATACTTAAATCTTTGCTTTCTTTCAGGTACAGGTTATACCTTGGGTCCTCTCTGACAGTAACTTTGTCCGCAGCCCATCCCAGCGTCTGGACCCAAGTAAAACAGTGTTTGTTGGAGCACTGCATGGAATGTTGAATGCAGAAGCCTTGGCGGCAATCATGAATGATTTATTTGGAGGAGTAGTGTATGCTGGTATTGATACTGACAAGCACAAGTATCCAATTGGTATGTTACATCTGTACTGAGTATTCCTAGTAAGTTTATGCTCTGGTGTTCCTCCTTTTAACCTGACAGTCCAAATAAGTGCTTGGAAGTTTTAGAAATACTGTGTATTAATCTAGTCAAGCTGATGGCATAACTTGTGATACATGTGCATTTATGGTTTCTTGGTCTCCTTACTCTGCAACAGTTTTCAACAAACAAATCTGCACTGATTTACTCTAGAAATCCTCAGGTCAGGCAGTAACTGCAGTAAGAAGCTGATGTTTCACCTTTTTGACTTTTGTCGCTTAATACTACACAAGCATCTGCTTGTGAACTGAGTTCCCCATGGAGAAACCTGTTTCCTTTTTATTCTTTCCTATTAAAAAAAAGGATAGCATTCAGGACTTGTAATTTTTTTCACAAGTGTAATGCTATCATTGACTTTTTTTAGCCAGGGTTAAATTGGTTGGGTGGTTTGCAAATTTACATTAGTTTAGAGGTGTTAGAACATAGAACATAGAACACTACAGCACAAACAGGCCCTTCGGCCCACAAGTTGTGCCGATCACATCATCACCTACCAACCTACAGACCTATCTATAACCCTCAATCTCATTAAACCCCATATACTCATCCAGGAGTCTTTTAAAAGACCCCAGCGAGTTCGCCTCCACCACCACTGACGGCAGCCGATTCCATTCACTCACCACCCTTATCTTGGGTTTCTCCATGAGTTTGCTTGGAAATGGAAGGATGTGTTCAATCATGGGCAATTGGGTAAAGTGTACGGATGCAGTGCAGCAGGCACAAGAGAGGACTTATTTCATAGGTCAATGACTGCCCTGCTGATATCTTTATTGGCAAGTATGGCCACATCATGTAGACAAACCTTTCACTTTGATTTTCAAGTGACTCTGATGTTCTTGTAACTTATGTTCAGAATTTTGGAAGAATATAACTGGTTCCCCAGAATGACCAGCCTATCTTGCTCAAATCTATGCAAGTAGTAAGGCCTCAATTCAGTATTTGGGGTGCACACCTGTGTAAACTTTTTTACTTGTTAAAATGGATCAAATTCAACTGAATTTCAAGGGTGTTGTCCTCTCCTCCAGTCTACCTGATTTACATTGAAAGCCTTGACTTCACTTTGTTGTGCAGCTATGATGTAATGAAACTCTGTTTCTGTGATAGTCAGTAGTGAAATAATCAATCCCATGTCAGGGTTTGTGACTTCAGGCAAAGCAACCAGGTCAAAGTGGGTCTGTAATTCTTGTGAAATTTATGCTCCTGCAAATACCAGTGGCCTTCTCAGTTTGGGTGTAGTTTAGTTCTGTGTTGGATGATGTATGTAATGGGCCTTTCATCAGAAAATGTGCGAAGTAGTTCCTGCATCATGAACGAGGCTGATGAGGCTTTTCATTGAAATGTTCCAGGACTTTAACAGAAGTGAACTCTAGCTTGTTCCTTGATGCTTTCCTGATGGGCATTTGATCAGTCCTGTTTTTACATTCTTCAAATTATTCAGTGCTGCTGCCAAACTGGAAATGAACTTCCTGCAGTAATTTAGAAGTTCCAAAGCTGAACGTTTTGGGCTGTGGTGCTCACCACACTCTGCACCTTTTTTCAGGGTGAAGTTTCAGGGTCAGATTTGACAGTCGCATGTTCCAGGCACTGCACAGGTATTTGAAAATAAACTATTGGGGTTTTCCAACCTATTCAGGATTCTGCTTGGGTTCTTGGGGTTGGGAGGTTTTTTGCCAGTGATGAGCATGTAGTCTTGGAAGCAGATTACAGCTGGGTGGCCCTACAGTGTGTCCATGGCCTGCTGGAATGGCTGGTGATTCCATTGTATTGATGCAGATCTGTGTACTGATAGTTGTAAATTTGCTGGAATCTTCACTCAGCTCCATTGTCAAAATGCTTTTGATCAGTTGAGTTTTGAATAATGCACCTCTTCAGAACTGTGAACTGGTCCTGGATCTTCAGTAGCAGGTCTGTCACAGCATTGAGAGTTCTGGCAGTGAAAAGGGTCTGCCATCCTTACCTGGTCTGGCCTACATGTGACTCCAGAGCCACAGCAATGTGGTTGACTCTCAACTACCCTCCAAGGGGCAACTAGAGATGGGCAATAAATGCTGATGTGGAGATGCCAGTGTTGGACTGGGGTAAACATAGTAAGAAATCTCAACACCTTTTTGGATTTTAACCTGGTGTTGAGATTTCTTACAATATATGCTGGCCAGCCAGCAATGCCCATGTCCTACAAACAAACTTGTTTTAAAATTGCCTGAGAGTTGAGTTGAGTTCTACTTCATTTTCTGTTGGATTGAGTCGCAAACTAAACAATTGAAGCTTCAGCTTTCATGGTTTTATTTCAGTATCTGGTTGTGTTACAGTTCCATGACTTTGGCACAAATCAAATAATTTTTGATCTTTATGGTCAGTTGAGAGTGGAACTTGGTTAAATTCATTAAAGAGCTGTAGTTTGAATTTGTGTATAAACTTAGAAGTTTTTGGTATCTTTGCATGCTGTCGGTAGGTCTAACCAAGTCCAGTGAATTTTGATGGCGGCAGCAGCACGCAAATTATACTTGGCTGTTTGGAGCGTATTGCTCACCACACCTTGGTCACAGAAAGCCGTAACAAAATAGAGAATGTTTCCTGATGGGTCTCTTTGAGTCTCTCTAGGCTGCAGGAGTTGTCATTTCTTAGCTCATTTCAGTACGTTATCCCCCTCCTCTCTTCTTGGAAGAAATCCTGATCTCAGAGCCTAAGGATTGAAGAAGACGATGGTGTCTAATGCTGCTTTGGGCCTGTTTTCCTGAATGTAATTCAAAAAGTGTAATGATGAAAGAACAACAACTATAATGAACTGCTGCACCAACTGAACATGGATCTTGAATTCTTCATGGCTGACATGAATCTTGCTCGAGGTATACAGGATTGCAGTTAGAAGGAGCTTAGGTGGGGAAAAAGTATCCATCAGCATCATGTTGCTGACTGACTCATTTCTGATGAGATTCTAGTGAAGTGATTTCTAGATATTGGCCCTTTTTGTTTTTACTGACCTTGTCTCCAAGACTCATTGGTTCCATATAGATTTGGAAAGAGATGTGGACTATTTTTTTTTTTTGCAACTCCAGCCTGAATAGGAGTTAAACTAATGATCTAACCCACTTCTTCAGGCAGATCCGTCCCACTTTTTTTATCTATTGCAGAAAGACCAATTCCTGAAGGCTATGCTGCAGGATGCCTGCAAGTGGCCTGATTCTTGCACTAAATCAGGAGCTAGCTTCTTTATCTATGTCAGCAAGACTTTGATTTTGCTGTTACTGAGATGAATCTTTTGGTTTGCCTTCATACTGAGCCACTCCCTTCATGCTAACACTCATCCCACAAATATTTAGAGCCACTTACTTCTCTATCGCATTGAGGTGGAATGCCTGGCTTGCTGTTGCACTGTTTAGAAACCAGAGTTTAGCTCTCAATTCAGTACATGGTTCCTTACGAGCCAGGTGGTACCTGCTGTTGTGTTTGTGCCACTGCAAGCAATAGCCATCTTATTCCTACTGTCCTGGGAATGTGTCCACCTTGTGGAATTATGGAGCCACCTAGTGTCTCTGCATGTCTGCGTATTTCCCCCAAACACTAGCCATGTGGTGGTCAGAAGAATAGTTTTTGGAATCCTGAGTTAAGTTGAGAAGATGTAGTGCTTACAATGTCAAATTAAGGAAAATATCTCGTCGTTTTTTGCCTTGTGTTTCTATGAAAGTCTTCCAAATTGGGTCTGGCTGTAAAAAGGTGTGTGTATATAGCATTAGTTATTAACTAAACTTTGAATTGCTCTCATCTTCTGGTACCAAATCAATCTAGTTGAAGACTCTTTTCCTTTGCAGCTAATACGTTTTGTTGCAGTATTTGAAACTCCAGGCCAAAGACTGGAGTCTATAATGTAAGCTGATAATGGGATGGAGCTATAAATAATGGCATCCAGAATAGATGTACTGGGGACTGATTATTGTGTAGGCAGCCCTTTGAACAATCTGTAAATGCTCAGGATGCTGCATGTTTTGCTTGAATGTGTTGGAGAGTCTTGTATTTCTACAATGTAGATGGTGTCGTGGCTAATTGAATCTTTAGCTTGCTTTGTATTTAGGTTCCGGTCGAGTCACTTTTAATAACCAGCGCAGCTACCTAAATGCAGTGGGAGCAGCCTTTGTAGAGATCAAGACTCCAAAGTTCACTAAAAAGGTAAATCTTCAAATCACAACCACTGGAACAAGGAAGCAAATGTTTTGACTTACTGAAAAATCTTTCTTGTTAAAGGTTCAGATTGATCCCTACTTGGAGGATTCCATGTGTCAGGCATGCAGTGCTCAGCCCGGACCATTCTTCTGCAGAGATCCCGTGAGTTCTTTGGGCTTGGACAGGATGGTTAATTCATCCCCAGCTAATTTCCAGTCTTTTTTAATCTAACTATCTGGGTACACAGTGGTAGTTGAACTTGCTCTGGCTTTGAAATCTTGATCTGTAGAGTCTGGCTTTTGAAATGGGTTTAAGTTGTTGCCCTGCATACTTAAGCTTTTTGCTTCAGCGTGAGGGTGTTAACTGAGCCCAAGTGCAGGTTGGCATAGCCTTGCTGATAGTCAATTGCTGTAGTGAGGAGAGCAGACTCCTCAATTTGAGGCCATATGGATAGAACAAAAAGACAGGCAGTCACGTTGCTGAGTGTAACAAAGCCATGATGTGGATATGCTGGCGTTGGACTGGCGTAAACACAGTAAAAAGTCTGACCACACCAGGTTTTAGTCCAACCTATTTATTTGATAATATACTCGCAAGCTTTCGGGTTAGCCCCTTCGTCAGGTGAATGGAGAGTTCTGGCCTCAGACAGAGCATATAAAGCACAGACAGTTTAGAGATTACTGATTAGAATCTAATCAGTAATCTCTAAACTGTCTGTGCTTTATATGCTCTGTCTGAGGCCAGAACTCTCATTCACCTGACGAAGGGGCTAACCCGAAAGCTTGCGAGTATATTATCAAATAAATAGGTTGGACTAAAACCTGGTGTTGTCAGACTTTTTACTGTGTAACAAAGCCCCCAGACACTCAGCAGGTATGCAGACAAATCTGTGTAAAATATGGTGATAGAGGATTTTACCTTCCTCAACATATGCAAAGTGTGAAAGGGCCAGTGCATCCAGGAGAGCTTTTTGAGCCAGCCTATAGGAAGTCCTACAGTGCAGGGGGAGGGGGTGGTTGAGGGAATGAGGCCAGGAGACTGATCAGGATGTTGGGCTGGAGTGTGCCAAGTTAGGCAGGGAGATGGAAAGGAACTTTGTTCCCTGTAGGTTTAAAATTGGGGACAGGAGATTGGCTAAGAACTTACCTCAAATCTGAATGTTGGGAATCTGGAGCTCTGCCTGACACTGGCAGAGGCAGGAACCTTCAATGTTTAAGCATTTAGATGAAACAGCATACAAGACTATGGACTAAGTGCTGAAAAATGGGATTAAATGGATAGGTGTTAAGGGTCAGTTTGTTCTGTAAGACTGACTAATAACCCCAGGTTGTTTGAGCTGAATAAGGAGTATAAATTTCATCACTATTGAGTTTGGTCATGTTGAAATTGAAATGGCTTTTGAATTTAATAAAATAAGTGAAATTCCAGTCTTGGCTACTCTGCTTGATTAGCTGTGACTAAAGCCCATTAACTTGTGTTGATTTCCATAGGTTTGCTTCAAATATTTCTGTCGTTCGTGCTGGCAATGGCAGCACTCCCTCGAGGTTCTCCGTCACCACCGTCCATTGATGCGCAATCAGAAGAACCGCGATTCCAGCTAAAAGCACAGAGCAAATGTGAGATTTTGATTTCAGTCGAGTGAGTGAAGCCAGGAATAGGCTCAGACTGGGAACAGCGATTACGGACTGAAGTTCACTCCTGCACTTGCTATTTGCTGTTTAATATTCACAATCGCACTATGCACAGTGCATTCCATGGGGTATTGGGGCCCACCACAGCAGTTCCCAGACAAACGTTCTGCACCGAGGTGATAGCCAGGCCTTGAAGGTGTTGAAGCAAATGGCTTCACATTTGGATTTTTAGGCTTTTTTACATTCCTTGACAATGTTGCAAGTTCATTACCTTTCCACTAGCAGTTGCCATACAGTGCCTTTAAATTTTCTTTCCCCATCAGGACCGCAGATACTGGTGAATATTCGACCGGTTTTTTACTTAAACTACAAGGCAGAGGAGTGCTTTATTTAGCAATCAAATTCAATATTTTACGCTCAGTTTTTACAGATGCAGCTGCCTTTTTAAGGCTTCATTTTTTTGACCAGTTTTTTTTACACTGTTTAAAAAGAGTTTTAGTCAAACACAACAGTGACTCTTCTCCTGGCGGCTTTTAACATTTGTGTCTGGGGCTGCTATTATGGACCCTGGGTTGTTGTTGTAAATCAAGATGTTTGCAACCATTGGTGTGGATTTATGGATTAGAAACTGGACTGAATAAAAGACATTCGAGCTGCTGTACATAGTTTTAAGATGTTCTTTGCACTTTTTAATTTGCACTATGGGTAGGTAGAGGTTTTTAAATCACCATTCTCACTGATGACGTGGTTTTTCTTTTTTGTACTTGAGCAGAAGGGGTTTCATGGCCAGCCCAAGCGGAGAATCCGGTTTAGGCCCCTTTTGGGCTGTTGCTCATTTACTGTTGGAAAGGATGAGAAACTATTGCTCGAGGCCATCTGAGCAAACTGCTTGGGTCTTGGGGGAGTTGAGATTTTTACTCTTGTGGTTTTTGATCTGAAGCTGTGTGCCAAAGAACCAGTGTCCTTAACTTTTTTTTTTGCTGAGCTGTTGCCTTGTCACCCGCCCAGCTGCTGTTGAGCATTAGTAAGGTCTCTACCTCACTGTTGTGGTACGCAGGTGTGACTGCAGTTACCTGAAGTTGTGGAGTAAGCTGTTAAATGTTGGGCACAAAAAAATAAAGCCGTGTTGAAGCAGAAACTATAAGCGTTTAAACATGTCTAATATGTACCAGTATAGTGCAAAAGTTTCTCAACTGCTTCCACTTACCTAGAGGCACAAGAGCCTATATTGTACATAATGGTCAAAACATCCCAGAAATCCATCAGCTGATGTATTGCTGAACTTGCAGTGACTAAATTGTAGCAATCCTTCAGTGTGGTCATGACCAATGAATGGAGTATTCTGGCCATTGATATCCAAACTTGCTGTAAGTAAAGACCCAAATGGAATAAAACCCATGATGTTCACAGTATAATATGTTGTGGAGTGATTTTTATTTTGTTCATATCCTGTGATTAAAATTGCTATTAGTGTATTACCAATAAAAACTAAATAAATTGAGTGGTTTCTAAATGATCAAGTAGTCCTTCTGCTCAAAATATTCTTTCTGTACTTGGGAAGTTCTTGGATATTGGGTGCTGTGGGCTGCGTAGTGAAATGTGGGAAAGAGCTTTGGAACCAGTTATCCAGCAGAAACTGACCTGCATCTGAAATGTGTAGGTTAAGTGTATTGGCCATTCCAAATTGCCATTTTAGTGTCAGTGGGACTACCTAGGGTAAATGTATGGGATTATGGGGACAGGGCCTGGGTGGTTTTGTGGTTGGTGTAGACTCAATGGGCCAAATGGCCACCTTCTGCACTATAGGATTCTCTCTCTGATCCACAATGGTGGGACTGAATTTAATCTGATCCTAGAGTTTAAATTTGCAGGACTGTATTCCACTGTGATCATGGATACTCATTTCAATGATGTGCATTTGAATGTAAAATTTGCAAATTGTATGAATCTGCTTTGGTCTTGCTGGGTTAGTAAAATAACATGGAGATGCCAGTATTGGACTGGGGTAAACATAGTAAAAAGTCTCAACACTAGGTTAAAGTCAAACAGGTTTATTTGGTAGCAAACGCCACTAGCTTTTGGGGCTCTACCCCTTGGTCAGGTGAGTGGGGAGTTCTGACCATGAGGCACATAAAGACATGCACTCAGTTTACAGAATACTGATTTAGAATGTGAGTCTTTCAGCCACTAATCTTCAAGTAAGCATTCTCAAGTAAGCAAGCAGAGACTGATAGCCAAGTTCTGCACACACGAGGACAGCCTCAAACAGGATCTTGGGTTATAGATGTGTATGGCCTCCAGATAGGATAGCAAGTGAGATGTTACAAGCCCAGGAAAGTCATGGGGGTTACAAATAGTGTGACATGAACCCATGCTTAATGCTATCTCCACTCACATTGTCTGCACCTTTTTTAAGACTTGGTTAGCTGTAAAGACGTGTGTTTGAATCAGTATTGTGTAAACTGAATGTGTAGCTTTTTATATGCTCTGTTTGTTTGTGATCAGAACTCCCCACTCACCTGATGAAGGAACAGCCCTGAAAGCTAGTGGTGTTTGCTACCAAATAAACCTGTTGAACTTTTACTAAGTAAGAAGTCTCAACACCCAGGTTAAACAACCACATGCAAGCATGGAATGTTCAAAAGACAGAAGCTTATAGTCTGTAGTGCAGCTGGAGGGAGGGGGGTAGGAAGAGGAGTCATTTTTGGGCTGTTTAATAATTGACAATCTGGTGTTGCTGTAGTACTTGGAATCATGCTTGGATTGTATGATCACTTGGACAGCTGCTTGTCCTGGGTTCAAGTCAGGATGCTGTATCTTGGGAATACTGTTTCCTTTGGAGTATCTGTTTGCTGTAGGATTGAGAAATGCAGGCAAACTGAACATTTGTTGCAGCAACCAAGCTTTACTAATGTATAATTCAAGATGTGGGCATAGCTGGTGTTGGGGTGAGACTGGAAAATCCTGATGTTGAGAAGTTAACCTAGATCCCAACCTGTGAATGAGGTTTCACTCCAGGTATGATTCAATTGATCCACTTGGAAGCTTTTATCAAAATTAACTTTTATTGAACAACATTGGTAAAAGTTATGATTATAACAATTAAAGTATTTAAATGTGATCAAGTTAACAATTATCTCTATAGTTCAATTTAAGGCAATATCCCTAGGCATGCACCCTTATTGTGAATTAGTTAGCACATAGTACAAATGCTCACCAAATGTACTTGCATGGAGCTGTTTCCAGCCTTTTGACAACTTCGTGTCTGTCTGGAGGTGTTTGTATGAGAACCAGAAGACAGATCCAATCTGAGATTAGTTCTTGGCAGATTCCAGTCTCCCCTCCAGACATGAAGTGACCCCTCTAAAGATACCAACAGAAGACTGACTTGACATCTCCTAAGCCTAGTTCCATCCAGTCATATGACCTTGCCTGTCAATCAAGCCCCACTTTGAAATATCCTGGGAGATATACAGCAGTACCCACAGTGGTGGGAGCAAATTGAATATCAGCCCAAAAATTACCTCTCCCTCCCTCACTCTAGCTGCATGACAGATGATTGACTTCATTGCTCAGTTTGCTTAAAAAAAATTCAAAAGGCAAATTTGAATAACTTGCTAATGAGTATCAATGGTCACACTAGAATTCATAATCCTGGAAAAGTTTATAAACTCTAGAAGGGATTCAACTCAATCACACTTCATTCATCCAGATTAAAACAAACCTTGTACCAATTAAGATCAATTGTGCTGCTGCAGTAACAAGTGCTGCTGCATGCAGACAAAATGGCTGAGTGCATGGAACTGTGACAATGAATCCTGCAAGAAACATGGCACAAATGCATTTCTTAAAGGCAAATGCTGTCTCACTGGCTAGGCCAGTATTTATTGCCCAACACGCATCGCCCTTCAAGGTAGTACTGAGCTACCTTGAACTGCTGCAGTCCATGTGGGGTAGGGACACTGCTGTTGGGGGAGTTCCAGGATTTTGACTCAGTGCCTGAAGGATTGGCAATATTTCCAAACAGGGATAAGGAGTGGCTTAAAGGGAACTTCAGGAGATGGTGTTTTCCAGGTATAGAATCCCTATAGTGCAGGAGGTGGCTGTTTGGTCAGTGAAGTCTTTGAAAGAGCACCTTACCCAGGCCCACCCCTGTCATTCCCCATACCCCATATGGTTAAGCCATTATTTGGATGCTAAGTGGCAAATAAGCATAACCAATCCACCCAACCTGTACATGTGCTACCTTTTGTCCTTCTAGATGGTGTAACAGTTATGGGCTTGAAAGGTGACAAGTGAATATTTGTCCTGTGCTTCAAATATTGATGTTGCTCTCTACTTGCATGGATGTGTGTATTCCATCATATTCCTGACTTGTGCCTTGCAGATGGTGGACAGGCTTTGGGGCTGTGGAAGCTGAGTTGCTCTTTGCAGGGTTCCTACATCCCTTAGTGATGTAGGGAATTTGGCAGTGGTGATGCTATTGAATGTTGAGCTGATGGTTAGATTCTCAAATGGTCATTACCTGACACTTGGATAGGATTGGCCCTTGTCAGCCCAAGCTTGGATATTGTCCAGATCTTGGTGCATTTGGACATTTTCAGTATCTGTGAAGTTATGAATTGTGCTGAATATTGTGCAATTCTAACCTTGTGATGGAAGGACGTTTCAATATTGAAGCAGCTGATGATGGTTGGGCCTAAAGTCCTGAGGAACTCCTGGAATTGAGATGAGTGACCTCAACCATAATGGTGTTTTGCTGAGTTATGATGACTCCAGTCAGCATTCCATTCCAATCAATACTTGCTGGGTCAAATGCTGCTCTGATGTCAAGGGTAGTCAGCTCATTTGTCCATGTTTGAACCAAGATTGCAATGGGGTCAGGAGCTGAGTGGGCCTGGAGTGTCAAAATGAGCAGAGTTCTGTGAAGTAAGTGCCAAAAGATAGCACTGCCACAGTGCTGGAGCTGGTGGCTTGTTTGTTTAGAATGTTGTGGCTGGTTGAGTACAGTCTGCACTAGTTGTTATGTGAGCTACTAGCGTGAAATTGAACTTTTAAACCTTTTTAAATTGCTGCTTAACAGTGAATGGCAAATGCTTGGGTCTGATGTAGATTAAAGCAGCTTGGGGTTGTACTGGTGAAGAGAACCAACAACCAGAATTGGCAGTGATTACCTACATGCTCACTTAGTGCTGGCTCTGATTTTGGCCTTTAACAAACAGGTATATGTCCAGTCAGTTGGTTCCCACCTGACACCTTGCCCACCACAGTGAAGCATGGTTTGAGATGTTAGTGTGGTCTCCACTACTAGGGGATTACTAGGACAGCTCAAGTTTACACAGACTTCTGCAGTCTGTAATCCCAGTTTGAAACATTTGGGGAGTGGAAAATGGAAGGAGGTTTTACTTGTCCAAACAATACCACTTTGTTTAACATATTTATCTAGTGTTTTCTGATCCGCATACTTGCGGTTGAGCATTTCGTAATCCAGAATTGACTGATCCCAGCCATTCTGGCCTCAGCATTGAAGTATTATTTATGTATGGCACTCTTGGCATTTACAAGCACACCTTGCTGCTTGCTTCATAAAGTTAGTTGAATCCTATCCCGTTCACTAAGGGTCTCCTCTTTTCTCTTGTCCAATGTGATTTAGACGCAGACCACTGTGACTGACTATAGACAGCTCTCTGAAGCAAGTGAACAAGTTAAGCTACTCTGTAGTATCAAACCACTTTGATCAATGGGAGCACCTTCATTGCAAAAATGATGATAAGAAGTAGGAGTAGGCTATTTGGCCCCTTGAGCCTGTGCCACCATTCAATAAGATCATTGCTGATCTTTGTGAACTCAGCTCTACTTACCCACCCACTCTCTCACCATAACACTCAAATTTTTGAACAGTAAAGGAATTATCCTTGCCTTAAATGTTCAATGAAGCTTCACTGGGCAGGGAATTCCACAGATTCACAACCCTTTGTGTGAAGAAGCCCTGCTCCCCCTTATTTTGAGGCTATTTCCCCTAGATTTGGTTTCACCTGCCAGTGGAAATAATCTCCCTGCTTCTATCTTATCTGTTCCTTTCATGATGTTTCCAAAAGACCTCCCCTCAATCTTCTGCATTCCAATGAATGGGATGAATAATGAATTCTTTCATTCTGCAAATGGGGGTGAGGAAACAACAAGCCATGTAATTTATTCTTGGCATGTTGCAGATTGTACAGTGGAAAAGTTTACAGTAGTTGAATTCTGATAGGGGAAGGTGCAGTTGATTGAGGTAAAGGCATTTGGATTCTCTGTTTCTGCAAAGGAGTGTCCAAGAAACTCTTTCACTACCAGACCCAATTGTTTGAAGTCTCTTCAGGAGAGATGTAGAATTTTTTTTTGTAATACGCAACAAAATTGATTCTGATGCAGAGTAGCAGTGTTCCCCTGGCTGTGTAAGTTCAGTAAAAGTCACAGTCACACAACCCCACTCTTAGCCAGGTTGGTTGTTGACCATATTGCAACACTGGACTTTGTTTATGCTTTGGTCTGCCTGAGCAGGAGAATGGGGACACAATTGGGGATGGGGGTGATTGGTTGCTTGGATATGTTTATATTTCAAACATTTGGTTAGAGAAAAAAAACAAATGTAATAAAATCATTGCAGAAACTTCTCAAACAGCAGCAGAGTGAAGTAGAGGCAAGGTTATTCCAACAAGCATTCAATGTATTTTTTTAAAGCACTTTCCCCAAAGTTTTTGTGTCTACGTTGCATCAGTGTAGTTGCTTCTGTTCTGAAGCTAGTCCAATCCTATTGAGGCATGCAGTTAGATTGGGGCTGCTGGTCCAGCTGCCTTTATTCTCTGAATGATGCTGCTATCACAGAATCTGTAAACTGGCCCAGGCTCTGATTTTAATTTGATGGCTACATCCAATCTGACTAAAATCCTTTCTGCTCCTGTTCCTATTGACACCCTTCTGATTCTGTGCCAACTATTGAACCCAGTCAGGACACAGGATAAACTAGAGGTAGCAGTGATTATACTATAATTCCTACCCAAAAATGAATTCCATATGGTTAAAGATTCCTGAATTCCTCCAAGCTATAGAATCTACAATAAACAGACCATCGAATGGAAGTTGCAATTTGAGCTACTGCACTCTTCATCCAGGTCTACAAATCATGACTGTAACACTACATTCTGCACCCTCTTCTTTGTGGATGCTATGGTTTCTGTGGCAGGAACAATACTTCACTTTTCATTGTATTCTAACACATGACAATAAATTCAACTTTTTTTAATGTTCATTTTAATCAATCAAATATCTTGCTAGATTTCTTTTGGTTCTAATAAATTCCATACCCACAACTGAGGTATTTTGTATTTATTGGGTGATTCCTGCCTTCTAGTATGGAGTCTTCATTTGCATCTTAAGTATCAGTGGATATTTTAACATGCAAGTGTCTCCTGTTGATAGGAGATGAACTGTGCAGCACAGTTATCACAATTGATTTTGGAACTTGAAATATTTTGTTAGGAAGACATCAAACAAAATGATGGCTATGAGCTGTTAGGATGAAAGGGGCAAGTTCTGACTGAGCTCCTGTAGGGAATGAGAGCCTCGACAACTGTCTAATGGTGATCTGCAGTGTGCAGTCCTAGAGGGTTGGAGGTGTGGGGGAGGGAATCTGAACGCTTCCTTCCCACCCCCTCCAACACCTTCTGGTTAGGAAGGTCAGTGATGGGGGAATTGAGAAGTGACACAGTCACAGATTTTGACTGTTTTACAGGCCAGTGCATTTTTTAAATTCTATCTAGAAATGCAATTATCATTGCACAGAGTGGCCGTTCAGCCCATCTTGCTTATGCTGGCCTAAGGCAGAAAAATGAAAACTAGCCAGCTTTTCTAACTCCCTGTGCTCTGTGACCTTGCAGATTACTGAGCTTCAGGTGCAGAAGGCCCCCACCATCAAACAGCAAATTCCAGACGCATTCTTTCCCTTCCCCCAATAATAAATATATGTCCCCCACCTCCTCCAGACAAAAGGGTCTGTCTTATTTCCTTTACACCCAAGTTAATTCTCCTTTTGTTCTAAGGAAAAACAATCCTCGACTGCAATTTTCAAGCCCTGGCAACATTCTTGTAAACCTCCTCTGCACTCTCTCCACAGCAATTAATGTGGTGACCAAAACTGTACAGAGAATTATGGCCTAACCAGCACTGGTATTCTGATAAAGGCAAGTATTCAAGTACCTTCTCCCTTGTCTTCATCCTGACAACATCCAGGGATGTATGGACATGCATTCCCAAGGTTTCACTTCAATATCTTCCCACCATCTGCAAATTTCACAACCCTCAGAAGTTCATAAGGTATAGGAGCAGAATTAGGCCATTTGGCCCATCGAGTCCACTCTACCATTCAATCATGGCTGATCTACTCCTCATCCCCATTTCCTGCCTTCTCCCTGTAACCTTTCAACCCATTTCCAATTAAAAATCTAACTCTTTACAACTGTTTTAAATTATCCTAAGACCCCTTGACTTAGAATACTCCACGCCTACTTTATCCAGACTGTTTATCATCTTGTATATCTCAATTTGAGCCCCCCTCGTTCTTCTAAATTCCGGAGAGTATCAGCCTGAACTGTTCAATCTCTCTTCATAGGACAAACCCCTCATCTCTGGAATCAATCTCATGAATGTCCTCTGAACTGCCTCCAATGTTACTACATCCGTGCTCAAATAAGGGGACCAAAACTGTGCACAATACTCCAGGTGCAGCCTCACCAATGCCAACAATACTTCCTTACCTTTATATTCTATTCCTTTAGCTATAAATGTTAACATTCCATTCCCTTTCTTTATTATCTGCTCTACCTGCATGCTAGTTTTTTGTGACTGATGAATGAGGACACCCAGATCCCTCTGCACTGGAGCACCCTGAAGTCTCTCCCCATTTAGATAATAAATCACCTTCCCATTTTTCCGACCAAAATGCACAACTTCACACTTACCCATGTTAAACTCCATCTGCCACATTTTGCCCCACTCTCCTAATCTACCTATATCCATTTGTAAGGTTCTAATTTCCTCATTGCAACTTACTGTCCCACTTATTTTTGTGTCATCTGCAAATTTGGCGATACAGCCTTCTATCATCCCTATATCACACTCTAATATAGATTGTAAATAGCTCGGGCCCAAGACCGAACCCGACTAGTTACATCTTGCCATCCAGAATTCCGCCCCTCTGTCTTCTGTCCATCAGCCAATCACCTATCCAAGTTAATAAATTACTCCCAACCCCATGTGATCTAACCTTGTGAATTAACCTTTTGTGCAGCACCTTATCAAATACCTCCTGGAAATCCAGATATACATCTACAGGATCCACTTAGCCATTTTGCTTGTTACATCCTCAAAGAACTCCAGCAGATCAGTCAAACATGATTTGCCCTTCACTAAACCACACTGCCTCTGAGGGATAGTGTTTTAACTTTCCAAATGTCCTGATATTGCTTCCTTGATAACTGATTCTAACACTTGCCTCCCACATTTCAGTCCAAATCACTTATACCAGAAACGACGAGACCTTTTGCTTCCTGTCACTTGTCCAATTTTGGATCTGATCTGCCACCTTCCCCTTGATCACATGGGCTTTTACAAATCAATCATACCGGACCTTGTCAAAGGCCTTACTAAAATCCATGTTGATAATATTGTCTGCATTATCCCCATCAATCCTCATTACAAATTTAATCAAATTTTTTGGAAGCATTAAGGCCTAACAAAACCATGCTAACTATCCCTGATAACCCGTGCCTTTCTTTCTAAGTGATAGTTAATGCTAGCACACAAAATTGATGCTAATTTGCCCACCACCAAAGTTAGACTGATCAGTTCATAATTATTTGGCTTATCTCTTGTACCTTAGGGCGGCACAGTGGTTAGCACTGCTGCCTCACAGCACCAGGGACCTGGATTCAATTCCCCGCTTGGATCAGTGTCTGTGTGGTGTCTGCATGTTCTCTCCACGTCTGTATGGGTTTCCTCCAGATGCTCCGGTTTCCTCGCACAGTCTGAAAGATGTGCCGGTTAGGTGCATTGGCCATGCTAAATTCTCCCTTGGTGTACCCAAACAGGCACCGGAGTGTGGTGACTTGGGGATTTTCACAGTAACTTCACTGCAGGGTTAAATGTAAGCCTGCGTGTGACACAAATAATTAAACTTTTTCTTAATGTTACACTGTTCACCAACCTCCAATCTGCTGGTACCTCACTTGTATCTAGTGAGGATTGGAAAATGACCTCTGTCTATCCACTATTAGCTCCATGGCTTCCTTTAACAGCCTAGGTTACAACCTGTAGCACATTCCTAGCAGTGCAGCTGCCTCGTTTCTGAGCTTAATCCACGTGTCCTCATTTAATGCTTCATTCCCCCCCACCACCCCAGCTGCAGTTGATTCCTTAACCAATAAGGCTGCTACACCCCTACCCTTTTAAGCTTCTCCTGATGCTGCCTGAAAACCCAAAGACTTTGAGCTGCCATTTTTTGGCCTCGTGTCACTACTTTTAATCATTTCTGTATCACTATCCTGTCTATACATTCAAACCTTTGCAGAATGCTGCACAATCCTTTTATTGCAAACCTCTAACTATATATTGCCTGCTAAATTTTGAAACTAGTACCTCTGATTCAGAGTTTAACTTTTAGCTTTTCCACTGATTGTTGTGGTACACCAAGGAGTTAAGGGTAACTGTTTTGGGGAAATTCTGGTGGTGCAAAGACATTGATGGATGGAGGGAATTAGTACAGACCTTTCCACTGCCTAACATGAACAAAGTAGAAACCCAGGCAGGAGATTCTCCCAAAAAAGACAAAAGTTAATTTGATGTAAACACAATCTCACGTCTGAAAGAGCTCTCTGTCCAGCCAGAGGTTGAGGTAGAGGCACTTGTGTTGTTGAAGTCCAACCCACTGCTTCATCTTGCTATAGTCTGTAGTTAGTTCCCCATGAAGATATCATCACTGGTCCTTGCACATGCACACTTCTCAGTTAGCCCCAGAGAACATGACAGTGTTCACTCCGCCACGTCTGGTCCCACTACCTCTCAATCCTGGGACTGTGCTGCTGGAGGGGCTAACAGGAGCCTGAAGTCACAGGTCCAGTAACTTTGCTTTCGAGGCTCTTCTCAACTCAGTTCTATGTGCTTGGTGTTAGGCAGTTTGAGACCAGCCAGGCCTCCAATGAAGAATATTACTGCCACCAAGAGAATGATCACACTGCAGTTCATATCGACCAGCTGCCCAAACACAACGTTTCCCAAAATAGAGGCAATTCGGCTGATGCTGCTGAAGACTCCCAGGGCAGATGACCTGTCAAGGAATAAAATCCTCAATGTTACAAAACTATTAACCAAACTCCTCCCCACCACTCTTTCAGTAGAACTGTGCTATCTTGATGGTGAACCATTTTGGAAATATTGACCCAATATTTCCTATGTAATATTGCTACACTGACACACTGAGACTTTGTAAGAAGTCTCACAACACCAGGTTGAAGTCCAGCCAATTTATCGAGTTCTTGAGTCAGTTGGTTGGACTTTAAATTGGTGTTGAGAGACTTCTTACTGTGTTTACCCCAGGCCAACGCCGGCATCTCCACATCACACTGAGGCTTTGTCAGCCCTTTCCATTCCATTGTAAAATCCTGCATCTGCCTCTCTAATGGTCGATGTGAAGATTTGCTGCAGTTATCCCCAGCTGCCAGTGGGGACACCACTCCACCACTAGTGCAAATTTCCACACACAAGCGCGCGTGCGCACACACACACACACACGTGTGCACTTTCCATTATAAATCTGGACTTGGAATAGATGTCTACAGTTCGAAGAAGTTTCTGTCAACCAAGTTTGCTATTAAATTCCTATTAGCTACTATGTATTAGAGACCAAATGTATGAGATGCGCCTGTTCACAATTCCAAGTCTCCCCTATGTACTCTATGATCAGTATGCTTTGTCTGTATAGTGCACAAGAAACAATACTTTCCACTGTATACTAATACATGTAACAATAATAAATCAAATCAAAATCTAGTAGTCACACCAGACTGGTATACATCTAGAAACCATGCCAAATGTTGACACTGCACACGTTTCACCATACTCCTCACGTACACTATTAATAAGGAGTGCCAGAAAGTCAGGGCATAAAAAAGGCCTTAAGTGCTCCAGTTGTGAAAGACAAGTTGTCATTCCTGGTCAGTCCCTTGTTGGGCTGAACACAGGTCAGTAAAGGCCAGGTGAGGTTGGGTGGAGGATGAAGATAATGGCAGCAGTTTATTGGCTCAAATCCAGTCCTCATTTTGTTTCTAGTTGAGAACAATAACCAACAGCAAGAAGACATTAATCCCAGCTGCAAGCTGGAACAATCTGTCATTCTCAGGCTGCAGCATTTAGATAAAGGACACAAAAATACTCTTCACTGGATCACACACAAAGAAATATTGTCTTTAGTGTGAAATTTCTCTTTACGCAGCCAGACTGGGGCACATCTAAATTTGGCACGTCCACTACAACACTCTCCAACTTTTACAGATGCACCATAGAAAGCATCCTTTCTGGATATATCACAGCTTGGTATGGTTCCTGTCCACATCTGCAAGAGGTTACATAGGGTTGTGAATGAAGCCTTGTCCATCACTCAAACTATCCCCCCATCCATTGACTCTGTCTACACTTCCCGCTGCCTCGGAAAAAGCAGCCGGCTTAATCAAGGACCCTACGCGGCCCGGACATTATCTCTTCCACCTTCTTCCGTCGGGAAAAACATACGGAAATCTGAGGTCACTTATCAACCAACTCAAGAACAGCTTCTTCCCTGCTGCCATCAGACTTTGGAATGGATCTACCTCACATTAAGCTGATCTTTCTATAACCCTAGCTATGACTGTAACACGACATTCTGCACTCTTTACTTTCCTTCTCACCTAACGTATTCTATGATCGGTAAGCTTTGTCTGTATAGTGTGCAAAAAAAATACTTTTCACTGTATACTAATACAATAATAAATCAAATCAAAATCTGGGAGTCACACCAGTCTGGTACATGTCTAGAAACCATGCCAAATGTTAACACTGCACACATCTCACCATACTCCTCACGTACACTATTAATAAGGAGTGCCAGAAAGTCAGGGCGCAGAAAATACCCTTCAGCCCATCGAGTCTGCGCTGACAATAAATATCTCTAAAGTCACGCTAATCCCATTTTCCTGCGCTTGTCCCATATCCCTGAATGTTATATTTCAGGTGCTTATCCAAATAATTTTTTGAAGGTTGTAAGGTTTCCGGTCTCCTTCCCAGGCACAGCATTCCAGATTCCCACCACCCTCTGAGCGAAAATACTTTTTTCTCAAATTCCCTCCGAATTGCCTGCCCCTCACCCTAAAACTCTGCCCCCTCGCGACTGACCCCTCAACCAAGGGAAACAGTTGCTCCCTCATAATCACCTCAATTGATTCCCCCCTCAGCCTTCTCTTCTCTAGAGAAAACAATCCAGCCTCTCCTGTTAGCTCCAATGCTCCATCCTGGTGAACCCCCTCTGGAGCAGAGGTAAGAGAACTGAATCAACATCAAAAATAGAAGCCACTAAATAGGATTACAAGCCAGAAAGGAGAGTCACGGAGGGCTTTCATGGGAGATACAAACACTTGTTAACCCAGGCTAATATGGAAAAAATAAGTAAAGAAGAATAAAATGGAAGCCTTACGAAGAATTTCATTCCGCAAAGGATGGTGAAATGTTATTCCAAGGGGTGTACGGGCTAGGTTGGAACAGCCACTATCAACTTTGCTCAACTAAAATGGCCATTCCATCTTTCTCTGATTAGGTTGTACGTCACATCTTTTAAAGGCAGATCAAAGGGAAATAGAGAACTCCCCCAGGATTAGTACACTCTCCCATCAGCTGAGATCTTCCCCTAAGTCTACATGATATTACATTCCACCAGTAGCCCTCGGACAGAAGAATCCTAGATTGTGGTGGGAGTGAGAGAGAATCACCAGGCAAGGCCAACGTTCCTTATCTCTAAAACCACTGTAATTGTGCCCCCAGGTTTTAACATCATATTTGGGTAACATCTCCAGACTGACAGGCTCATTCCGTGTAACACAGACTTCCAGCACTCAGGCTCAAATAGGACAACATTCAGGGAAGGTGGGGTTAAAAGTAAATGTTGTGGCAAACTGCCCCAGCCCCTTCCAAACTGAGTTGAAGGAGGCAGGAAAATCTCTCAGATTCTGATTACAGAATCCCAACAGTGCAGAAAGAGGCCATTCAGCCCATCGAGTCCTGCGCAAGGATATTCAGCCCTGCGCAAGGATATTTTGGCCCTGGAGGGAGTGCAGAGGAGGTTTACTAGGCTGATACCGGAGTTGAGGGGATTGAGCTATGAGGAGGCTGAATAAACTAGGCTTGTACTCGTTAGAGTTTAGAAGAATGAGGGGAGATCTCATTGAGACGTATAAGATGATGAATGGGATGGATAGGATAGAGGTGGAGAGACTCTTCCCGCTCAAAAAAGACAGTAGGACTAAGGGGCACAGCCTCAAGATAAAGGGGAGGCGGTTTAGAACGGAGTTGAGGAGGAACTTCTTCACTCAAAGGGTGGTGAATCTCTGGAATTCTCTGCCCGTTGAAGTGGTGGAGGCTGCCTCGCTAAATATTTTTAAGAAGCGGGTTGATGGGTTCTTGATAAGAGAGGGGATTAAGGGTTATGGGGAGAGGGCAGGAAAGTGGAACTGAGCCACGACAGATCAGCCATGATCTTATTGAATGGCGGGGCAGGCTCGAAGGGCTAGATGGCCTACTCCTGCTCCTATTTCTTATGTTCTTATGAGTCTGCGCTGACAACAATTCCACCCAAGCTCGATTCCCATAACCCCATGCATTCACTCCAGCTGATACTAAGGGTCAATTTAGCACAGACAATCCAGCTAACCCGCACGTCTTTGGAGCACAGGAGGAACCCGGAGCATCCAGAGATTTGATGGGTCTTTTCAGCACTGCATAATTCTATGGCATCTACCGCATTAACAGTGCTCATTAACAGTGTATATGATGAGTGTACATGATGAGTGAGCTGTGTGCAGACACGGGGAGAATGTGCAAACTCTGGGAATCGAACCCGGGTCCCTGGCGCTGTGAGGCAGCAGAGCTAACCACATGCCACCCCCAGTTAAGGATAGCCATTTTCAGCTCATCTCTGGGGAATTCAACTCCTTTGTTGAGGAAAGGCTGGAGTTTCTGGGCAAAAGACGTGAACATATCCTTATGCTCCCCCGACCACTTTTAAATCAGAAACCGAAGAGGACTGGGTGAGAGTAAATCAGTGCGGGTCTCGAATCTGAAACCCAAAGAAAAAAAGTGCTGGAAAATCTCAGCAGAACAAAGGGTCATCTGGGCTCAAAACGTCACCTCTTTTCTGTCCTCAGATATTGCCAGACCTGCTGAGATTTTCCAGCATTTCCTCTCTTGGTTATTGAAGAGGACTGCCCAGGTTGGTGACATCTGAGATGTTAATACTCAGCTGCGTGGGAATGAATCCAGCAGAGCCGGAAGACCAAGCCTGTGCTTTGGAGCTGTTGTGATGAATCTGAATGTTAAACAATTTTAATTACGACAGCAGGGCCCCCTGCTGTAACAAGAGATAAAAAAAAAACTCTGTATAGACTTTGGCCCATGCTTTGGTGCAATGGTATGTCATGGGGAGCTTACACAACCTGTTACATTCTGGGGACTGCAAACTTTGTTTAAAGGTTCGATCAAAGCTCTCGACATGTCACGGGGAACGGACGGCTTTGGAAACCTTACAGGAGTAAAATGAGAAAACACCTCCACACAGAGAGAGTGAATGGGAGAAGTTTGGAACTCTCTAACCACCAATGTCAGGTCCACTGCAAATTTAAAATCTGAGATTGATGGACTTTTTTCTTCTCAAATTCCAACACAAAGGGCAAGGTGGGTACGTGGAGATAAGTCCCAGGTTACTCATCATTTAATTGAAAGGGCAAACAGATTTGAGAAACGGAATGGCCACCACTTATTACACTAAGTGGATCAAATATTGCAGAGTAGAAAGCTGGTCCCAGGCACATTTAATTTAGTTTGTGTGTGTGTGCTCATTTTGTGGCAATGACTGTAAGGCAAGTAGGTGCTGACCAATCTCACTCTTCCCATAATAATTGGTAACCTTTTCTGAGGAAGGATGTCCTTGCTATAGAGGGAGTGCAGCGATGGTTTACCAGGCTGATTCCTGGGACGGCAGGACTGTCATATGAGGAGAGACTGAGTCGGTCAGGATCATATTCCCTGGAGTTTAGAACAGTGAGAGGGGATCTACATAAGAACATAAGAAATAGGAGCAGGAGTAGGCCATCTAGCCCCTCGAGCCTGCCCCGCCATTCAATAAGATCATGGCTGATCCACTCACCCACCTGCTCTCTATAACTCTTAATTCCCTCTCACAGAAACTTATAAAATTCTAACAGGATCAAACCAGATAGATTCAGAAAGTACGTTCCCAATGGTGGGGGAGTCTAGAACAAGGGGGTTATAGTTTGAGGATAAGGGGGTAAACATTTTAAAACTGAGACGCAGAGAAATTTCTTCACCCAGGGGGTGGTGAATGTGTGGAATTCACTCCCACTGAAAGTAGTTGAGGCCAAAATTTGAGATTTCAAGAAGAAATTAGATGTAGCCCTTGAGGCTAAAGAGATCAAAGGATATTGTGTGGGGAGTTGGGGGGGGGGGGGGGGGGGGGGGGGGGAGTCCGGATATTGAATCTGATGATCAGTCATGATCAAAATGAATGGTGGAGCAGGCTCGAAGGGCCAAATGACCTCCTCCTGCTTCTAGTTTCTATATTTGTAGAACTCAGTCCCTGTAGAGATGGTTCTTTATACTCTCAGGAAATGATTCCACTGCACTCCCACAGTGAACAACAGACTGATGTTTCAGAGGGTCTAATATTCAGGGAGAAACCTCCTCCATCCTGGAGTGTGACCTACCGCAGGTGAGTGGGGTACAATTCTAGCCCGATGACATCGAGTGAGTTCCAGGCAATGACCGATATGGTACTGAACACACAAGACATGATCAAGCTCTGGGTTTTGGTTGCTACTTCCCAGATGAAGAAGACGCTGACGCCCGAAAGAAACAGACTGGCACCTAGGAGACAAAGCATAAAACAAAAAAGTAATTATCACCCAGCTTGTCTGTTGAATTAGTCATTATCCTTCAGATCACAGTAACTGACAGCACTTTTAACCACTGGTTATATGCCCTTAAGAGAACTAGTAATGCAAAGTTTGTTAACTATTACTAATTGCCTGCACAAATTGAGCTGTGACGTTCAGCAGGTTCTGACCTTCCAAGGACAGTGTTATTCAATGTCTGTTCCTGCTCCCTCTACTTACATTCTAAGAGTGCACAAGATTATTAGTAAGAGAGTCAGCCATCAGCCTCTGGTCGGTCTCTCTACCAATACTTAAAATGGAAGTTAGCAAGTTGCTAGTTCTGATCAAGTTGCTCATATTTAACTTTGCTTCACTCTGTTCCTCAGTTAGCTGCCCCGCACTAGTACTTCAGCCTGGCCAAGGGAAAAGCAGTTGAGGGAGCGATCTGGATAACTCCACACCTCTTCGACCGCCCAATCTTATTAAAGCAGCCAATCATTCCTTGACTATGCTACAGTTGTACAAGTCATTGGTGAGGCCGCATTTGGAGTGGTGTGTACGGTTTTGGTCAGCCTGTTATTGGAAAGACATTGGAAAGAGCGCAGAGAAGATTCACAAGGATGTTGCCAGGACTCGTGGGCCTGAGTTAATAGGGAGCAGTTGGCCAGGCTGGGGCTTTATTCCTTGAAGCGTATGAATATGAGGGGTGAACTTATTGAGGTGTATAAAATCATGAGGAGCATCAATAGGATGAACGCACAGTCTTTTGCTTAGGGGAGGGAATTGAAAACTAGAGGGCAGAATTGAAAGGAGACAGGGGAAAGATTTAAAAGGGACCCGAGGGGCAAATTCTTCACAGAGAGGTTGGTGTGTGTATGGAACGAGCTGCCACAGAAAGTGGTTGAGGCAGGTGCAATAACAACATTTAAAAAGCATTTGGATAAGTACATGGATGGAAAGAGTTAGAGGGATATAGGCCAAATGTGAGCAATTGGGACTAGCTGGGAGGTCACCATGGTCAACATGGGTTGGGTCAAAGGGCCTGTTTCCCTGCTGTCTTGGTCTATGACTGTAAATTGCAAGGGAACAATCTCTGTTTGACATGGGCTGTGGGATTCTGAAACCCATTGGGATGCCAATGTTTTCTCCCCACAAAACTATACCTTAGCCTAGAATCTACACACCAAACCAGTGGATCCCAACCTTTCATGTGCCATGGCATTCCTCTGTACTGTAAACAACTCTGAGGCACACCTCCTACTTTGTGTCTTCTTCCTTTACTGGAAACTTTGTTTTTAACCTCTCTCTCTGTCTCTCGCATTTCTCCTGGGGTTTTTGCACCCTTTTTCTGTTTTGCATTTTGTGTGGGCGCACGAGAGCCCTTTGTATTCAGCTCCAAATCCCGTTGGTCACGTGCACGGGCCTGACCAACACAAGTCCAAATCGTGCATGGATAGTTTGTTCCCAGGCACACGCGGGAGGCCTGAGGTCCACCAGCTCTTGGAGATGACAACCACAGAACTAAAACTGAAGGCTAGTTTTGGTTTGATGACATGAATTTTGAAGGGGGTGGGGTTCTTCACAGCATACAGGGAGTCACTGCTCTGGATGATTCCAATAAAAAGCAGCTCAGAAGATGCTGGAGGCAAAGCTGCTTTCTATCAATCTGAAAGCCAGCTCAATTATTGATTTCCTAAGTGATGCCTGGCTCAACTATACAGACAACAGCTCCAACTCCGTCACCTCCAGCTCTGACAAAGCTAACCAAGACTGAGCTTGTGCCAGGGAGGAGGAACAGTATTTACATTTGTACCTCAATGTTGTGGATATTGAACAGAACCATTTTAAAAGCAGGTGCACGCCCTGATTGTGAAGGGATTTTCTCTCTCTCTTTGCTCTGACTCACAAGATTCTGGATTCAAAGCCCAGGCCTTGAGCACAAAATTCCAGACTAACACTGGAGTGCAGGACCGAGGGAGTGCTGCATCATCAGGAGGTGCTGTCCTTCAGACGAGATGAAGGCCCACTAACTGGCCATGATGATGGGAACTTGCATAGATTGTCCATGTTTCCTACATTACAGCAGTGACTACACTTTGTTGGCTGAAAAACAATTTGAAACGCCCGGTTGTGGTGGAAAATGCTCTACAAATTTGTGTTCTTTTCTCCAGGATCTGCTATCCACAACCACATAAAACCCACAGCCCCGTCACATCAGGTATGGCCTGTAACAACAAGTTAAATAGTTCATCTCGAACTTCACCATCCAAACAGTATTTTAAGAGGTGAACAGGAAGGGCAATTTTCTGCATTGTTTCAAACACTTCCTGCTTTGTAGGGCCTTCCACTTGATGATGTTTATAACTTTAAAAAAAATCACCCAGGGAGAGTGAGAATTCTCCACTCCACAACGGGTCAGGATCAGTGTTGGAAATATTCCCCACTCCACACAGACTAAATCTCAGCACTGCTCTTTCCAAGTCTGTAACTAGCCCCATCCACTGATCCTCACCCTCACAGCAAGGTGAACTGCTCCGAGTCTGATGTCAGACAATAGGCAGCACAGGTTGTTGTCACAGTCTTCACCCTGTGCGATCAGTGTGGGTGGGAGAAGAGTTGTTCAGGAGCCCAAGGTTCTCAGGATTGGAGCATCCGTTTGTTCCTTGTTGGTGGCAAACATTAGGAAAAAAACAAGAGACAATGCGATGGTTCTAGAATCCCTACAGTACAGAAGGCAGCCATTTGGCCCATTGAGTCTGCATCAATCACAATCCCACCCGTGCTCTATCCCTATAACCTCATGTATTTACCCTAGCCAGTCCCCCCGACACTAAAGAGCAATTTAGCACGGCCAATCTATCTAACCCGCACGTTGCTGGACTGAGGGGGGAAACCGGAGCACCTGGAGAAAAGCCACGCAGACACGAGGAGAACATGCAGATTCCATAAAGACAGTGACCTGAGGCCGGAATTGAACCCGGGTCCCTGTGAGGCAGCAGTACTAACCACCCCACTTTCGATGTACCCTGCCACTTTTTAAAACATTGCCATTTTCCCACCTCCAAGAGACTCGAGGTTATTGAGGTTGATACGTCAGTGCTGTACTGAGGGAGTGCAACACTGTTGGAGGTCTTTGAGAGCAAGGACCCATCTGTCTGTGGATCTGTCCCGAATCAACAAAACAGATCCACATTTCATGTTTATCATTTGTTGTGGGTATCTATTGCAAAACAACAGTGATTCACTGGCTGTGGAAATAATGTAGAGAACATGGAAAGCATTATATAAGAGCAAGTTTTGTTAATGGACATTTAATACTGCTGCAAATTGCAAACAGTCCCTCACACCACGCTCTCACCCTCTCTCTCCCCCATTTTGTTACTCACACAGTAGCAGTTTGCCTCCCAGAACGTCCATCAGTAAGATGGAGAAGATATTTCCAGGAAGATTGGCAGCTGCGATTATAAATCCTTCTTTGTAAACTGTAAAACACAAAAAAAAATTTTTAAAAAGTAAGAAGGGAGAGAGAGAGAGATAGGGATGAAAATCAATTGCAGCTCAGATGATTTCAATGTGATCTTGTGGATGGCATTTTTGTCAAATGTCTGACTGGTTGAATGTGTAAGTGCATCATATTCTGTGGCCCTTATTCACAAGGAGATCAGTCAACCCCTCGAACCATAACCACTATTCAATCATGACGGATCGGTAATGTGCGTCAATGGGGTGAGAAGGGGAAAGAGGGAGAAGGCTTGTGAGGAGCCTACACCAGGTGGGCCAAATGGCCTGTTTCTGATTCCATTATCCCAGCTTTATCTCCTATCCCTTATTACTCCCCTTTACCCCGCAGAAATCTTTTACCCTCGAAAGATTGGAGTGCCTCGACAGCCACAAGTTTTTGAGGGAGAGAGTTCCAGAATTTGAGGTCAATACTGATGTGATTGAAGCCAGGGTCCAAGGTAGAGTCCTGGGCTAGCCAAGCGGACCCCCACCAACTATGGCAAGTCTGCAAGATGAAGGTATGTGAAATCTACAGGCTACAAAGATGAAGGTATGTGAAATCATTGGCTCCAATGCACCTCCCTGCCAATGAGCTCAACGTTTCGAGCACGAGGTCAGTGAGAGCATGCCCTCCACTCTGGAGCCTTGGACGAACCTGTATCCGAGGTCACCATTGTCAATGTCAGAGCAGCCTTCTCAAAAGTCAACCCATGGAAAGCAACAGTACTTCCTTACCTTTATAGTCTATTCCTTTAGCTGTAAATACTACCATTCCACTCACTTTCTTTATTATCTGCTGTACCTGCATGTGAGTTTTCTGTAACTCATGAACGAGGACACTCAGATCCCTCTGCACCCCGAAGTCTCTCCCCATTTAGATAACAAGTTGCCTTCCCATTTTTCTGAACAAAACGCACAACTTCACACTTATCCACATTAAACTCCATCTGCCGCATTTTAGTCCCCCTATTTGAGGAGAGATGATGTGGCATTGGGTGTAGTGGCTTTGGGGAACCCTCAGGTCCTGCGTGGGGTCAGCTGGTGGGGCTATTCGCAAACATTTTCAACCTCTCTTTACAACAATCTAAGGTTCCTGCCTACTTCAAGAAGACGACCATCATTCCGATATCAAAGAAAACCCAGGCAGGGTGCCTTAATGACTATCGTCTGGTGGCTCTGACATCCATCATTATGAAGTGCTTCGAAAGGTACAGATAAATTCCAGCCTCCCAGATTGCCTGGATCCACTACAGTTCACCTACTACTGCAACAGATCCACAGCACCGCTGGCCCTACACTCAACCCTGGAACACCTAGATGACAAAGACTCAGGCCCCTATTTATTGACTACAGGGAACCTTCAACACCATTATTCTTACGAAACTCTTCTCCAAATTCCATGGCCTGAGCCTCAGCTCCTCCCCCTGCAACTGTATCCTAGACTTCCTAACCCACAGACCACAATCACTAAGGAAGGTCGAGAATGAAGCCCAGTCCATCAAGCAAACCACCCTCCCATCCACTGACTCTGTCTACACTTCCCGCTGCCTTGGAAAAAACAGCACAATCAAGAACCCCATACTCTCTTCCACCTTCTTCTGTCGGGTAAAAGATACAAAAGCCTGAGATCACACACCGACCGACTCAAGGACAGCTTCTTCCCTGCCACCACCAGACTTTTGAATGGACCTACCTTGGATTAAGCTGATCTTTCTCTACACCCCAGCTATGACTGCAACATTACTTTCTGCACTCTTTCCTTTCCTTCTCTTTGAACAGTATGCTTTGTCTGTATAATGTGCAAGAAACAATACTTTTCATTGTATACATGTGATAATAAATTCATAAAATATAGGAGCAGAATTAGGCCATTCAGCCCATCGAGTCCACTCTGCCATTTGATCATGGCTGATATGCTCCTATCCCCATTTTCCTGCCTTCTTCCCATCATCTTTCAACCCATTCCCAATTAAAAATCTGTCAAACTCCTCCTTAAACTTACACATTGTCCCAGCATCCACCACAGTTTGAGGTATCAAATTCCATTGATTCACAACCTTTTAGGAGAAGTAGTTTCTCCTCAATTCTGTTTTAAATTTGCTACCCCTTATCCAAAGACTAGATTTGATGAGGTGCTGCAGTGCATCTTCTGGACGGTACACACTGCTGCTACAGAGTGGAGGGACTGAATGTTTTGTGGCTGGGGTAGCAATCTAGTGGGCTGCTTTGTCTTGGACGGCTTTAATCTCAAGTGTTGTTGGAGCTGCACTTATCCATTACACTGCTGACTTGCGCCTTATAGACAGTGGATAGGGTCTGGGGAGTAGGAGGTGAGTTACTCACTGCAGGATTCCTAGCCTCTGACCTGCTCTTGTGGCTACACTATTTATATGGCTCATCCAGTTCAGTTTCTGGTCAATGGGAATCCCCAGGATGTTCATAGACATTCAAGGAGATCAGAATAGAGCGTGCGGGGGGAGGTTACTGGGAATGCAGCCCTCTATCAGACTGTTTCAATTTTAATTCTTGGCTGACAAACATGCACAAAGATAGCCTGGTCTGCACTCCATGTCGAGAATGGCTGGAAATTCCAACAGAATTCCTAGTTCTCCATGTTTTTATTGTAAATCAGTCCACTTGTTGTTCAAACTCTTCCCTAGACGCTGGAATTTGAATAATTAGCCACACTATCTCTGATCGACCGGCACCAGTAACATCACAGGAATGAAAACTCATGAAACACAGACTCTCCCAGATGGAAACGGCTGGAGAAAAGAATAAAACTTTTTTTTTAAGTTGTCAATGATTGGAAAGGGGTCAAATATGCCCCCCCTCCACATCAGAATGAGGAACCCCAACAAATTCAAGTAGGGACCCACCCGCTGTCTTCACTGGATAGCAGGTAATGTTTTTGGCATCTTCTTCACTGGAGCCGTTTCGAATACTCGAGCAGGCGGAGCCCCCTCCCGTCTCCATCCGTTTCAGCAGCTCCGGAAACCACATCCAGAGCCCATAGTACCTGGGAGGAGGAGAAGGAGGAGGAGGGGAGAAACAGCGGATTAGTTACCTAACATAAAAGAGACTTGCATTGATATGGTTTATGATCTGACTTTACAGTTGTAGCCATTGTAGGAAACTCTCCTTCCACTGCATCAATCTCAGCGCCCCAAAACCCTAACCTGCCGAGTCCAGCGCTGCCCCTATCATTGTAACAATACTGTCCCATGAAGAAAAGTATTTTAATCACGTTTCAATGCAAGATGCTTCGAACAGTCCTTGGCATTTTGTCAGAGCCACTTTGTCTGCAGCCAATAACTATTTGTCTGCAAATAGTTGTTACTGAAGCAGTATAATTGACAATATATTAATCTGAACTAATGCAGCGTTGTGTTTTAACGTTCAGTAAGAAGTTTCCCAACACCAAGTTAAAGTCCAACAGGTTTATTTGGTAGTAAACGTCATTAGCTTTCAGGGTTTTCCCCTTTGTCAGGTGAGTGGGATTGCAGTGTAGTTTGATTGGGTTAATTGATGGGTCACATGACTGCACTTAAACTGCACATGACAAACTTGATCAGAGTTCCATGGAATGTACCTCCATCAAATCTCACCTCAGTCTCCTTTGCTCTGGACAGCTTCTTCAACCCTAAACCTAGTCAATAAAATTCCCTGGGACCATTCTAATAGTCTTCTTCAAATCAGTGTCACAGGATCTGAGCATCAGGTGCAACATCTCTTCTGGTACCTCAGAGTGCAGCATTCTCTCAGCATGCTGCTGGAATACTTGCCTCAATCACAGTGCTTAAGCCTCTCACCTGCCAGATAATATCCTGGTTTTGGTCAATATTAGTTGTCAGAGCCAAAAATCTACCACAGAATGGTTAGCGCTGCTGCCTCACAGCATCAGGGATCCGGGTTCGATTCCCAGCTTGGGTCACTGTCTGTGTGGAGTTTGCACGTTCTTCCCGTGTCTGCACGGGTTTCCATGCTAAATTGGACTTTAGTGTCCCAAGCTGTGTAGATAAGGTGCGCTAAGGTTTGTGGGGATTGGGCAGGTGGGGTAAGTGTGGGCCTGGATTAGGATTGGTGCAGACTCGACAGGCCAAATGGTCTCCATCTGCACAGTAGGGATTCATAGAATCCAAGTGCAGAAGGAGGCCATTCTGTCCATCAGGTCTGACTGACCACAATCCCACCCAGGCCATATCCCCACAACCCTGTGAATTTACCCTGGTAGAACTCCTGACACTAAGGGGCAATTTAGCATGGCCAATCCACCTAACCTGCACATCTCTGGAGCGTGGCAGGAAGCTGGAGGAAACGCATGCAGACACAGGAAGTGCAAACGCCACACACAGTGAACCAAGCCGGGAATCGAACCTGGGTCCCTGATACTGTGAGGCAGTAGTGCTAACCACTGTGCCACCTTGCCAATTCTATGATCTGTTTTAATTAATGACGATATTCCCATGGAGAATTTGCAAACAAGCAGATTTTCCCCATGGAATGAATCGTGTGAAAGATTCTGTACATTAGAAATGGATTGTCTTGTCCGCATGGCGATGGTTACCATGGAGATTGTGGCTGATTAGAATCATCAGGATGTACACCAACCTCTCTCAGACATTAGTTAACCAGACTTCTTCCCTACAGGTCAACTCTCCTTCCATTGCATCAATCTTAGCACCCCAAAACCCTAACCTGCCGAGTCCAGCACTGTCCCTATCATTGTGACAATGCTGTGCCATGAAGAAAAGTATTTTAATCATGTTTCTCTGCAAGATGCTTCGAACAGTCCCTGGCATTTTGTCAGAGCCACTTTGTCTGCAGCCAATAACTATTTGTCTGCAAGTAGTTGTTACTGAAGCAGTATAATTGACAACGTATTAATCTGAACTAATGCAGTGTTCTGTGTTTCATTGTTCAGTAAGAAGTTTCACAACACCAGGTTAAAGTCCAATAGGTTTATTTGGTAGTTAACGCCACTAGCTTTCAGGGTTTACTCCTTTGTCAGGTGAGTGGGATTGCACAGTGTAGTTTGATTGGGCTAATTGACAGGTCAGGTCATATGACTGGGAACAGCCATGTTTTCTGAGAATTGCAGCTTAGTTTTTCAGAATTGGAAGCTGCAGAGAGACTAGGTTTGCTGTTTTGAGAATACCTCCTTCTCTGAAAATGGCTGTTTGTATTTCTGCCCACAGCTGTTAAAAGCTACAAATACGAGCATACTTATTTTAATGCTAACTAATTCTGAAGAAGGGTACATGTCTATGAGATATTGCTTTTAAATTGGAACAACAGAGATAGCTAGCTGTTAGGAGTTATACTGCGCCATGTTTAAATCTGATAATTGATAAAAGTTACACTAATTATTTTTGTTATATTCTAACTACGTTCTTCAATAAACTTTGTTTGATAGAAACTTCCTAGTGGCTCACTTTCAATCATACCTGGAGTGAAACATCTTATGCTCACCCTACTGCTAAAATCAAATATATAACATAGTCTAGGATAAACAGCTTGGAGTTTCCAGCCTGGGCCTTAACATCACCGTTTCCCTTTTGATCTCCCACCTTTGGTAGACTGGAGTGTAACAGAGATAAACTGCTATAGGAGGGTTAAACCATTATATGGGAGAGAGTAAATGCTTCTATGCAGCTAACAGTCAGATCCCGAGATTTGATTTGTGGTGTGAAGACTCTGCAGATCTTTCACACAGCAAACCCAACACTTCTATCGTCTAGAAGGACAAAGGTAACAGACACATGGGAACACCACCACTCGCAAGTTCTACTCCAAGTCACTCACCATCCTGAATTAGAAATATATCGCTATTCCTTCACCGTGTCTGGGTCAAAATCCTGGAATTCCTTTCCTAACAGCACTGTGGGTGTACCTACGTCACATGGACTGCAGGTTCAAGACGACAACTCAGCACCACCTCAAGGGCAATTAGGGATGGGCAATAAATGTTGGCCTGGCCAGCGACTCCCACATACCAAGAACAAATAAAAAAGAGCAATTTGATTAGAGAGGTCCAAGACTCTGGCCAGAGCTTCTCCTCTCCTGATTACAGACTGTCCACTGATCCCCTCTCCTCCTGATCACTGGATATTGTGACTCCACCTTCCCACACCCCCATTACTAGCCAGTTGCCCCCTTCCAGATGTTAGGTGTGCACGTGGACAGCAGGCAGAGACGGGGATCAATCTTGGACCTGATGAATCCACGAGTTAACAGCTCATCCACACTTGCTGTGTATTCTCACCAACCAAGAACGGCCAAGGAAATCAGCCCCAACTCAACAGAAAGGGTCGGGGCGGGGGGTGGAATTGGCAGGCCAGTGTGCTCAGAATTCAGACTGACTCACCCAAACGAGATGCTGAAGAAGATAACGCCGAGAATAATCGACGTGAGTCGCAATTTATGTGCAAGAATCTTTTTGATGGGATCCAGACCCTAAAAATAAGAACAGGATGGTTAACAATACCTTTGATCAGGACTCACGTGTCCGATGGAGTCCACCCTGCAAACTTCAGGAGATAGATGATCTTTCTAAAACAAAAGGTCGAGAAGGAATGAAGGGGGGGGGGGAGGAGCGAGTATTAGTTAGAGGAATGATATTGGCTAGGAGATGCACTTTGGAGACCCAGGAATGATTACTGGGATCCTATTGGACTGGGGAGTGCCCCAGGGATGATTGCCTGGATCTTATTGGACTGAACAGACGCAGGGATCAAGGCTGGGATCCTATTGGACTGCAGAGCAGCCTAGTGATGACTACTGGGATTCTACAATTTATTTCACTTCCTGCTCTTTGCAATTATTTCAAATCAATGGTCTCCAGTTACTGACTCACTCACCAGAGGATACAGTCTCTGTCAGCTTTCTCTATCCAAATCTCTCACCATTCCATTGGGCTGCTCCTTAATTTGCCTGCCTCCAAGGACAATGTAAAAAGTCTGACAACACCAGGTTTTAGTCCAACCGATTTATTTGATAGTAAACTCACAAGCTTTCGAGGGGACTCCCTCTTCGTCAGGTGAATGGAGTTCTCCATTCACCTGACGAAGAGGGAGTCCCCTCGAAAGCTTGTGAGTTTACTATCAAATAAATCGGTTGGACTAAAACCTGGTGTTGCCAGACTTTTTACTGTGTTTACCCCAGTCCAACGCCGGCACATCCGCTCCAAGAACAATCCCAGCTTCTCCAATCTTCCTACATATCTGAAATCAATCAGCCTGCTAAATCTCCTCATGCCCTGGACATCCTTCCTAAAGTGTGCTGCCCACGGTAGTACACAACACTCCAGCTAACATCTAGCCTGGCGAGTTATAAAGGTTCCTTGCTTTGCTGTTCAACGCTTCTGTTTACCAGGTGGTCAAGTTTCTTAACCACCTGGTCAACTCGTCACCTTGTCCCTCTGCTACTGCAGGGAAGGAACTGTTTATGAATCGGTTGGTACATGATCTCAGACATACGTCCGTGATGTGTGGGGTCCTTGATACTGCTGGCTGCTTTTCTAAGACAATGGGAAGCTTTAAGGGAGTCCTCAAGATGGGACCATCTGGATGCTACTGCCTTTCCAGCTGGTTTCTCGCAAATGCTTAGCTTCCCACATGGTTGTCCGCAACACCAACCTGTCCAAGTCCTCCTGAAATGTGGTCATTATTTTGCTCTCTATTTACCACATTGCCAAGTTTTAAATCATTCACAAGCTTCAAAACTGGATTCCCTATACCTAAAACCCAGGACACTTACAAAAATCAATGAGTCTTAATACTGCTCCCTGTGTACATCCCTTCAATCAGGACAACATCGGCTCATCATTATACTCTGCCTCCCACCCCTTAACCAACTGCACACTAAAATTCCTACTATCCGTTCACTATTTACTTCACAGATAAATCGGTTACTTGGGAGAATTGATCAAAACCCTTTTAAAAGCCCCTAGATATATCCACATCTTCATCAACACTCTCTGTTACTTCAAATAACTCCATCAGGTCAGTCCAACAATTTCCCTTTAACACATCCGTGTTGGCTGTATCTTATTACAAGTAAGGATTCATTTTTTGCTTTGACAAGGGACTCCAGTATCTTTACTGGTGTTCTGTCCAGCACCTCGCCTTCAACCAACATTACGTAAAAGAAAACAAATGATCTGGTCATTACCAAAATTTAGCACGACTTAGACAACTTGCACCATAGAAAGCATTCTTTCTGGTTGTATCACAGCTTGGTACGGCCACTGCTGTGCCCACGATCGCAAGAAACTACAAAGGGTCATGAACAAAGCCTAGTTCATCATGCAAACCAGCCTCCCATCCAGTGACTCCGTCCACTCTTCCCACTGCCTCGGAGAAGCAGCCAGCATAACAAGGAACGCCACTCACCCCGGACATTCTCTCTTCCACCTTCTTCTGTCAGGAAAAAGGTACAAAAGTCTGAGGACACATACTAACCAACTCAAGGACAGCTTCTTCCGCTGCCATTAGACTTTTACATGGGCCCCCCTTACATTAAGCTGATCTTTCTCTCCACACTAGCTATGACTGTAACACTACGTTCTGCACCCTCTCCTTTCCTTCTCTATCAACGGTATGCTTTGTCTGTAGAGTGCGCAAGAAACAATACTTTTCACTGTATACTAATGCATGTGACAATAACAAATCAAATCAAGCTTGCTGTGCATAAATTGGTTTCCTACATTACAACAGAGACTACTACATTTCAAAAGAACTTCACTGACTGTTAAATGCTTTGGGATGTCCTGACATCATGGGAAGAATTCAATAACTAAAAAGCAACTTTGACAAAGGGTCATGCGGACTCGAAATGTCAGCTATTTTCTCTCCTTACAGATGCTGCCAGACCCGCTGAGATTTTCCAGCACTTTCTCTTTTGGAAACTGAAAAGCTAATCCCCCTGATACTAGGGACAACTTAGCACGGCCAATCCCCCTAACCTGCACATCTTTGGACTGTGGGAGGAAACCGGAGCACCTGGGGGAAACCCACGCAGACACAGGTAATAAACCGGTGACATCCGGAGACTGTACCTTCATTATCTGACCCAAGAACCTATCGACAGGACTGTCGTAAAACTTGCTGCTGCTTTTCTCAGCGGGAGGGATCAGCAGCCGCTCAACCTGCGAATCAACAAAAGACAGGGATCAGTTGCTTGACATTGATGGTAAATGGCAGAATGTAAAATGCCCGCGAGAGAGAAAGAAAAATAGAACATTAACTCACACAGGGCGTGAGGCTGAGGAGGAAGTGAAGAAGCAGCAAGGACCTGTCAAATGAACCTCACGTAGCTGCCCGAGTGTGACTTTGCTTAATGCAGGGGCCTTGATGCACTGACATTGCCCACACGATCGTTAGGTGTTCGGGGTGAAATTTTCAGCTAGTGTCAAACCACGGTGACTGGATGGCCTTGCTGCTTCTCTCACGTCCGCAGTCGCTGAGCCCACTGTCTATCTTCACCAGTTTTTCCACCGATGACATTTGCGTTTGCACTCTAAGATCCCACCCCCGCCCCCCGACCTTGCTGCCATGTACCAGGAGCGAGGAGCCCCAGGGGCATTTTTCAAGGGATTATTAACCTTTCCATCACATCAAGGGGACGAGCAATCCACCAACCAGAAAATGCCCAATTTACTGCTACACTCTGCCAATATTACTCAAATCCATTAGCCCTCATTTTGTTCAGCACAGTGGGTCAGCACTGCTGCCTCACAGCGCCAGGGACCCGGGTTCAATTCCGGCCTCGGGTCACTGTCTGTGCCGAGTCTGCACTTTCTCCTCACGTCTGCGTGGGTTTCCTCCGGTTGCTCCGGTTTCCTCCCACAATCCAAAGGTGTGCAGGTTAGGGGGATTGGCCATGCTAAATTGACCCTAGTGTCAGGGGGATCAGCAGGGTCAAGGTGTGGGGTTACAGGAATAGGGCCTGGGTGGGATTGTGGTTGGTACAGGCTTGATGGGCCGAATGTCCTGCTTCTGTATTATAGGGATTCTATGAACTGTGTACATGGCACCCTTTCAAAAATCCAAATGCACTACATTCACTTTATCTACACCGCTGCCCTCAAACAGCTCCTATGGAATTGTCAAACACAACTTGGTTCATTAAACCATATTGATTCTGCCTAATCATCTTGTAATTTTCTCAGCATTCTGTTAGCTGACAATAGATTCTGGCATTTTCCCGACAATTGACGTCAGGCTAACCGGCCTGCCATCCTCTCCTCCTTTCTCGAACGGCTGTGTTATATTTGGTACTTTCCAACCCACTGGGACTAATCCAAAACCAGGGGAATTTTGGAAGATCACAGCTATCTTTGCAGCCACCTACTTTAAAACACAAGGATTTTCAGGGAAGGCGGCTTGTCAGCTTTTAGTCCCATTAATTTCTCTTTGGCTGTTAATTAAAGTTCCTTGCTCTCCCTGCGATTCCCCACAATTTCTCGTGAGTTTTGCCTCAACTGCTATGAAGGCAAACACAAACTATTTGTTCAGCAGCTCTGCCATTTCCTGAAACCCCATCATCACTTCTCCTGTTTGTCTCTAATTGGCACATGCTTGCTTTCACTACTTTGTTCCTCTTTACATATTTACAAAAGCCGATAGCACGGGCTTCTATTTTGTTTGCTTTTTTACTCTCGTTCTATTTACTCCTATCAATTTTTGGTCATCTTTTGTTGGTTTTTTAAAAATTTTCCCACACTTTACTACTCTTGTTGACAACATGATAAGCCTTTACTTTTAAGCTAATACTATTCTTAATCTAAATCCTCTCAGATTACTGACTGTAGATACTTTTATTGCCCACAGTTGGGCAAGAAACTGTTTGAGTGATCCATCTGGTTTCTGTAACACTTGCTGAATTTATATCCCAAGAATCTGCCTTTGTATCCTGATACTTTCATCTATGTCAGGAGGAGACCATTTGGCCCATCATGTCTGCACCAGCTCTCCACGCTGCAGGCACAGTGGCACACTGCTTAGCACTGCTGCCTCACAGCACCAAGGGCCCGGGCTCGATTCCAAACTTGGGTCACTGTCTGTGTATAGTCTGTACGTTCTCCCCGTGTATGCGTGGGTTTCCTCCAGGTGCCCCGGTTTCCTCCCACAGTCCGAAAAAACATGCTGGTTTGGCGCACTGGCCATGCTAAATTTTCCCTCAGTGTACCCCAACAGGTGCCTGAGTGTGGCGACTCGGGGATTTTCACAATAACTTCATTGCAGTGTTAATGTAAGCCTACTTGTGACACTGATTAAATAAATGACAGTGCCATTTTCCTGTCTTTTCCCTGTACTTCTGCACATTGTTTCTTCAGTACTTTGATTAAACCTGCCCTCAACACACTTCCAGGCAGTGCGTTCCAGACCCCAACCACTCATTGTGTGAAAAAGTTTCTCCTCACATCACATTTGCTTCTTTTGCAAATCATTCTGTTCTTTTTGAGTGGGAGCAGTGGCAACTAGGAAATTTTTACAGTAACTTCATTTCAATGTTAATGTAAGCCTACTTGTGACACAATAAATAAACTATCTTTTCTGTCCAGTCCAGCTCCCTCATGATTTTGAGCATCTCTATCAAATCTCCTCTTAGTTTTCTTCTCTGTAAGGAGAACAGTTCCAACCTTGCCAAATACTCATAGCTGAAGTTTCTCACGCCTTGAACCAGTCTTGTAAACCTCTTCTGCACTCTCTCCAATGTGGTCACATCCTTTCTGTCATGCGGCATCTGGAACTGTACACAATACTGCAGCTGAGGTCTAACTAATGTCTTGTATAAGTTCAGCATAACTTTCCTGCTGTTGTACTTTATGCCTCTACAAATAAAGCCCAGAATACTGTATGCAGATTGCTGCAAGTGTTTGATCATTTCTTATTACAGCTAAGTTCTCCTCGATATTTAATCAGGTTATTTCATCAGATCACTCATACTTGCTATAATCATATGCACAGCCCTGTCCTCTGCAGGCAAAAAGGACATGTCCAGGCATTGTATCCTTTTTTGAATAAAGAGAAGCGTGGGGGCCAATTTGCCTCTTACATCTTACTGGTGCATTTGCCAAGCCAACATCTCAACTAATCAAGAGTTGATTTGCTAACCAAACCTCTTTTCTCATGCAATATAAACTGCTGTTCCCTCTGAAATTTGGTGTTCTTGTGCGTGTCCTGATGAGTGCAAGACTGGAAAATCTTCAGCAGCAGGTCTCTTTTTCAGCAATACTCAATTTTAATTTTACAGCAGGTTTTTAGTGAACTTCCCAAAGCTGTAGAGATGGTAACCAACCATAGCAGATAGAAAACGCACCCTCCATTTTGCTTGCCACATGTATTATTGGACATGTTCCTTTTGCCTGCAGAGATCAGGTCCTTTCATACGATTATAGCAAGTATGAGTGATCTGGTTAAATAACCTGATTAAATATCGATGGGAACCTAGCTGTAATAATAAATGATCAAACATTTGCAGCAATGTGCATATAGTATTCTGGGCTTTATTTGTAGGGGAATTCAGTATCTAATCTCCCAGACTCGGGCCCTTTCTTGGCCAACTCCAAAGCTGAGCCACTATCCCTTAATTGAGCCTTGCGCCCCCAAGGCAACACCAAGACCCCAATTTCCACCTTTATGTAAGCCCAAATTATTGACTGCAAATTAAGGAGTTTTGCTCCGTCATGTCCATTCACAAAACAAGGGTATCCATCGGTGCAGACAGCATACAATTCTGAATACATTCTGCCACCAAAACTTGGCACGCGAAAAGATTTCCGAACCCACTGGGGTAATCGGTAACGGCGAAAGCTTTCGAGCTTACCTTCGGCAAGAGATCAGAATCCTGCAGAGTCATTAACATCTAAGCAAAAGATAAAAGTAGCAGTGGAAAAAAGAGAGAGAGACGCATATTATTAATGCAGAGGACAGTAAACAGCGCAGTGTTAACATGAATTCAGCTGCAGGAAGTAGCCCGAAGTTAACAGGAGCTGCTGCTCACTTACGGAGAAGGACCGAGCTGTCCTGCGGTTATTCCAGTAAAACATGCGTTGGAAAACCCTCAGTGCGTCATCCTCCCGACCGGCCTGGATGGGGTAAATTAAAACAGTTGGCTCATTAGATTATTTCCAACAGATCAATTCTCCCAAATAACCTTCCTTCACCTCTAGACCCCCCCCCGCCCTCTAGCAGGGATCCCCGACACTCAGAGCTTCAGCAGTAATACCTAATCCACGGCGGCACAGTGGTTAGCACTGCTGCCTCACAGCGCCAGGGACCTGGGTTCAATTCCAGCCTCGGGCCACTCTCTGTGTGCAGTTTGCATGTTCTCCGTGTCCGCGTGGCTTTCCTCCGGGTGCTCCGGTTTCCTCCCTCTGTCCAAAGATGTGGGGCTAGGTTGATTGGCCATGCTAAATGCCAGGGGGATTAGCAAGGGAAATGTGTGGGCTCACGGGAAATGGGATCTGAGTGGCCAGTGCAGACTTGACAGGCCGAATGGCCTCCTTCTGCACTGTTGGAACGCTATGATACTCAACAGAAAATGCTGGAAAACTCAGACGTCTGACAGCATCTGTGCCTAGAGAATAGAGCCAATGTTTCAAGTTTGAATAACCCAAATCAAAATGTTGGCTCAATACCTTCTCCACAGATACCATCAGGCCTGCTGAGATTTTTCCAGCATTTTCTGTTTTTGATTCAGATTCAAGCATCCGCAGTAATTTGCTCTGAACTCAGTCAATGTGTGTGTGTTCAGCTTATAAAGCACCTTAATGTGATAGAACACATTAATCGACACTATGGGGGCATTGGGACAGGTGTTCCTGAGCCTGTTTTAAGGTAAGTTTTAAGCAGTGTCTGAAAGGGAGAAAGGAGGGACAGATGATTCTAGCTAAAGGCACAGCCAGAAATGACAAAGCAATGAAAATTGAGGAATGGACAAGGACTGGAGCAATGCAGAGAGGCAGGCTTTCTGATCTAAGGCAGGGGAAATCTGCATTGGCAGACAGTAATCTGGAGCAATCTTGCACCTCAGGCAACAGTGCATCAGTCGATCTCATTATACTGCATCCTAGAGAATTGATCGAGTTGGGTTTAAGGGAAGTGAGCCAGGAGCGATTCAATATAATTGAGCAGGAGCAGAGGTGAGTGACACCGGGAAAAACCCTCCCACAGCAGTGACACAAAACTTTATTTATTAGTGTCACAAGCAGACTTACATTAACACTGAAGTGAAGCAGCTGTGAAAACCCCCTAGTTGCCACACTCCGGCAACTGTTCGGGTACACAGAGGGAGAATTTAGCATTGCCAATGCACCAAAACAGCATGTCTTTCGGACTGTGGGAGGAAACTGGAGCAAACCCGAAGGAAACCCACGCAGACACGGGGAGAATGTGCAGACTCCACATAAACAGTGACCCGAACCGGGAATCGAACCCAGGTTCCTGGCACTGTGAGAACATAAGAACTTGGAGCAGAAGTGGGCCATCTGGCCCCTCGAGCCTGCTCCGCCATTCAATAAGCTCATGGCTGATCTTTTGATGGACTCAGCTCCACTTACCTGCTCGCTCACCATAACCCTTAATTCCTTTACTGTTCAAAAATTTATCTATCATTGTCTTTAAAACATTCAATGAGGTAGTCTCAATTGCTTCACTGGCAGGGAATTCCACAGATTCACAACCCTTTGTGTGAAGGTGTTCCTCCTCAACTCCATCCTATATCTACTCCCTCTTATTGTGAGGCCATGCCCTCAAGTTCTAGTTTCACCCGCCAGTAGAAACAACTTCCCTGCTTTTATCTTATTTATTCCCTTCATAATCTTATATGTTTCAATAAGATCTGCCCTCATTCTTCTGAATGCCAATGAGCATAGCCCCAGTCTCTCCTCATAAGCCAACCCTCTCAACTCCAGAATCTCCTCTACACCCACTCCAGTGCCAGTATATCCTTTCTCAAGTAAGGAGACCTAAACTGTACACAGTACTCCAGGTAAAGCATCAGCAGCACCTTATACGCTGCAACATAAACCCGCTGTTTCTGAACTCCATCCCTCCAGCAATGAAGGACGAAATTCCATTTGCCTTTTTAATTACCTGCTGGACCTGCAAACCAACTCCTTAAGATTCCTGCACAAGGACACCCAGGTCCCTCTGCACAGCAGCATGCTGCAACTTTTTAAATAATGATCCACTTTGCTGTTATTCCTACCAAAATGAATGACCTCACATTTACCAACATTGTACTCTTCACCCACTCACTTAGATTATCTATATCTCTTTGCAGGCTTTCAGAATCCTCTGCACACTTTGCTCTGCCACTTATCTTAGTGTTATCTGCGAATTTTGACACATTACACTTGGTTCCCATTTCCAATTTATCCAAATAAATCGTGAACAATTGCAGTCCCAACACTGATCCCTGAGGCACACCACTAGTCACTGATCGCCAATCAGAAAAACACCCATTTACCCCCGCTCTTTGCTTTGTTAGTTAACCAATCCTCTATCCATGCTAATACCTGATCCGTAACATAGCTTATGTAACAGTCTTTGGTGCAGCACCTTGTCAAATACCTTCTGGAAATCCAGATACACCATATCCACAGATTCCCCATTGTCCACTGTACATGTAATGTTCTCATGTAACACGAGGAAGCCATGCTAACCACTGTGCCACCCTAGGGATCCTGATCTCTGGCATAATTTGCATAATGATGCTTTGTAAGGAGAAGATGTCATCGGTGAACATCATGGCAGCTTTTATCAAGTGGCAACAAGTGTGAAGGAGGCAACAGTTCTGCAAGTGGTTTTTCTACACTCTTGTGCTTGATCATGTGTTTGCCGTGTTCTGTTGAAAGAGCATCAACTGGAAACCTTAACAGCTTCTCTTTTCCCGTATGCTATTAGATTGGAGTGTTTCTAGAATTTTCAAAATTTCACGTACACACAGCTGAGAGGTTCTGCAGGTACGTTGTAGAACAAGGTAATTACGGCATCACCTGTGGCAAAATTCATTTGGCAGAGGCCCTACTACCAATCCATGCATTTCAAATGAATTCCGACTCCCCAAAGCCCATCTGCTACCTATAAGGCACAAGTCAGGAGTGTGATGGAATATTTTCTAACTTGTCTGGATGAGTACGTCTCCAACAACAATCCAGCCCTGCTTGGCCCCCTCCACTTTGAGCTCTCCTTCACCAGTGCACAGAGGTAGCAATGTGCATCATATACACAACAGCAATTCACCAAGGCTTCCCCAACATCAATATCCAAACCTATAACCACTAGCATCTAAAAGGATGAGGGCACTATGTTTATGGGAGTATCAGTGTCACCTCTAAGTTCCTCCCCCAGACTGCACACTGTCTGACTGACAAAGTCACAGCTGGGTCAAAAGGCCAAGATCTCCCTGCACGACAGCACTGCGGCAGTCCCTGCATCACAGCAATTGCAGTGGTTCTCCAGCACCTTCTCCAGGGAACTGAGCTACAGCCAATAAACACTAGTGACACCCCAGGGTCCAGTAACACAATTATACAGTGCCTTTAATGTAATAACATGAAGCAAGGCACTAGGCGGGAGTGGGGGGAAGAGAACGAGGTGGGGGAGGTGAGGCGAGGCGAGGGGGGTGAACGAGTGACAAAGCGGGGGGGTTTGAGGCGGGGGGGAGGCCGAGGAGCAGAGGGACAAGACAGAGGGGTGGGGGGGGGGGAGGTGGAACAAGATGGGCCGGGGGGGGGGGCAGAATAAGACGGGGTGGGGGGTGCGCAAGACAGGGGGATGGGGAGGAGAGAACAAGACGGAGGGGGGGAGGCACAAGACGGGGGCGTGGGTGGGGTGGGGAGAAGGGGAGTGGGGGGTGGGGGAGAGAGAGAGAGGGGAACCTTAGGGCAGAGCAGCTAAAGGTACATCCACCAACAGCAGCACAGTGGTGAGCACTGATGCATCTCAGTGTGAGAGAGACAGGTTCGATTTTGGCCTCGGGTCAGTCTGTGTGGAGGCTGCACATTCTCCTCCTGCCTAGATGGGTTTCCTCTGAGTGCTCCGGTTTCATCCCACAACTCCAAAGATGCGCGAGATGCATTGATTGGCCGTGCAAAATTGACCTTAGTGTCAAGGGGATTGGCAGGGTCAATACGTGGGGTTATGGGGAGTGGGCCTGGGTGGGATTATTGTCGGTGCAGACTCAATGGGCCAAATGCCCTCCTTCTGCATTGTAGGGATTCTATGATGTAGCGATTAAAATTGGGGAGGCTCTCTGACAGAGCATCTTACGCAGGCCCTCCCCTCCTGCCCGATCCCCGTAACCCTGCACATTTACCATGGCTCATCCACCTAACCCGCACTTCTTTGGGCTATGGGAGGAAACCCACACAGACACCGGGAGAATGTGCAAACTCCACACAGGCAGTCACTCAAGGCCGGAATCAAACCCGGCACTGTCACTGAGGCAACGCTGCTAACCACTGTGCCAAGAGTCCTACCAACTGACAGCTTAACCCAGGAAACAATGTAGGTCGTTAAGTACATGAATGATGACTGAGTGGGGCTTTGTGCAAGTAAGGACACAGCCAGCAGTGCCTTGGATAGCCTTATATTTACAGAGAGTAGAATAGAGGAAACCAGTTAACAATGTGTTGAAATAGTCTAGTCCAAAGATAACAAAAGGCAGGAATGAGGGTCACAGCAGCAGATAACTGATACAGGGGCAAAGTCAGGCAATCTTTCAGAGGTAGAAATTGGTGGTCAGTAGTTTATGTGAACCATCTCGTTTAGCTCAGTGACCCAGTGACAGGAAGCCCGGGGGCGGGGTAGTGCAAAATCTCTCCCCATCGCGATACATTTGCACCATTTAGCCAACCCTCTCCAATGACTTGCAAGTTCCAAACTGCACGCAGCACAGACCCCTGTACTACCAGCCAACAAGGAGCCAGAGACATTAACGTTCATTGCTAAAGATACAATCACTGGCTGCCTTCACTGGAGTTTGGCCAAATCATAGTATCTTTACACATATATTCCCATTTGGCCCATTGAGTCTGTGACAACCACAATCCCATCCGAGTCCTATTCCCGCAACCCCACACATTTACCCTGTTAATCCCCCTTACACTAGGGGCAATTTAGCATGGCCAATCAATCTAACCCACACATCTTTGCACTCTGGGAGGAAACGCACGCAGACACGGGGAGAACATCTAAATTCTGCACAGTCACCCAAGCCAGGAATCAAACCCAGGTCCCTGGCGCTGAGAAGCAGCAGTGCTAACCACCGTGCTGCCCCCAATACGATACAACTCAGGCATTGCCTGCCTGCTGAAAACAAAGCCTCCGTGAGAGCCATTCCCTGAACAAGTGCAGATCTGTCCTCTCCAGCTGATGGATGTGGCCAGGAGGTTCACGCTGGCACACAGGTCTCCCTCAAAGAGAGCTGGATCAATAAGATAGGAATGACATGACAAGTTAAGTCTGGAAATAACATTCTGTACGCAGCTGCAGAAGAAACGGAAACCATCAGTAACCACTGATAATTTGAAAGGGCTTTACCAAGCCAGTGGATGTGCTTAACAGTGAAACTCATCAATACAATACTTGCATAGAGCAAACCAATTTAGTCCATCGCATCAGTGACTCATGCAGTGTTGGCTGCTCAGAAAATGGTACAGGAAGTGAATTGATCTGAACTGTCTCGGAGATTTCTAGACTGTTCCTGATTCATGTTTTTGGCTTCAGCCTGACTGCTTTTAGGTCACCGGAGGTCAAGCGTCTGATTTCAAAAAAATTCATAGATGGTTACAGAACACAAGGCCATTTGGCCCATCGAGAATGCTCCATTCATTAGGGACAACATCAAAAACGCTGGAATTATTCAGAAACACTGATTGCTGGATATGGTGGGTGGGTCGTGGCTCAGACTGCAGTGCACTCTCACCTCGGAGTCAGAAGGTTCTGGGTTCAAATCTCATTCTAGAGACTTATTTTCTGACAAAAAGTGCTGATCTCAGTGAGCTGAGCATTATTTTGTGATGTAAAGAGCAAGGAAATAACAAAGAAAATTACAAGGATCATAAAAATCAGAGGAACAGGTTCTGGGTTTCCTCCAGGTGCTCTGGCTTCCCTCCACACTCTGAACGGCGTGCTGGTTAGGGTACACTGGCCGTGCTAAATTCTCCTTCAGTGTGCCCGAACAGGTGCCAGAGAGTGGTGACTCGGGGATTTTCACAGTGACTTCATTCTTGACCACTTCTCATTGTCTGTTTCGGCCCCACTCCCTCCTCCTAGACATTTAGGTAGTTCGGTCTCAATCCTCTTTCTACATAGTTTAATTCTAATACATCCAACCTCTGGACCTGCCATCTGCTCTGACTTGCTTTCTGATTCTCCACCCGACAGCTCCCACTCCCCTTCCAGTTCTATTCTACCCGATATCTCAATGTTTGTAATTTAGATAAAGTAGCTCCACATTTGATTTCAGGTGTTTATAAGCTCCAACGTCCTGTTCTATACCGGCCAGTTTGTTTACGTCTTTCTTTCCAACCTGCGATCACCTGTGTTCTGAAATACTAATATTGTTCATATCATTTAATTTTAAAATACCTGTCAACTAAAGAATACTTTCCAGCCCCATCCTATTATTTAAAAATGTACTACTCTTCCTCCCATTTTGTTGGCCCTGCTCTTGCTCGTTGAGTAATATATTAAGATCCTTGCATAAGCGATACACCTCCAAAAATGCCACACTTACTTCCTGTAACATTTTCCAAATCAAATACAGCTCCATTAGAAAACGGTCTATAATTCAACTGTCATGAGCAACATCACCAAGGATCTGCTAGTGTGTAAAAATACATTTTTTACATGAAAATATTACTAAGCGTCTGTTTATGCTGCAACTTTAATGTTGCACCAATGCTAAATGTATGGTTTAAAGTCAGATTTTGGTGCTAGCTGCACTCTAGATAGCAAGATGGTTGCACACAATTCTTTAATCCTGCATGGACTATAGCTCCAGTGTGTTGTCAAAGTGGGTTTGAAAAATGGGAAGATTGAGTTCTTTTAAATGTTTAGGTAGTGTGCATCATCTTGCATGCACTCTATAAGCACTGAAGTTCTAACTGCTAAGTGAGGACCTCTGCTGATGGGCGGCACAGTGGTTAGCACTGCTGCCTCTCAGCGCCAGGGATCCAGGTTCGATTCCGGCCTCAGGTGACTGTCTATGTGGAGTTTGTACATTCTCCCCATGTCTGTGCGTGTTTCCTCCCACCGTCCAAAGATCTGCTGGTTGGCCGTTGTAAATTGACCCTCGTCAGGGAGATTAGCAGGGGTAAATATGCAGGGTTATGGGAACAGGGCCCAGGTGGCATTGTGGTTGGTGCAGACTCGATGGGCCAAATGGCCTCCTTCGCACTGTAGGGATTCTATGATTACAGTGTTAATGTAAGCCTACTTGTTTCACTGATAAATAAAGTTAAACTTCAGAAGTAATGCTATTCCCAAGAAGGAGTCATTGCACGAGTGACTATTTATTTATTGATGTGACGTCGGTGTCACTGGCTGGGGCCAGCATTTATTGCCCATCCCTAATTGTCCTTGAACTGAGCAGTTTATTGGGCCACTATAGTGCAATTAAGAGTCTACCACATTGCTGTGGATCTGTAGTCTATGTAGGCCAGGCCATATAAGGATGGCAGATTTCCTTCCCTAATGGATTGGCTTTTATTAACAATGATGGTCATGGTCATCATTAAAGTTTTAAATCCAGATTTTTACTGAATTCAAATTTTGCCATCTGCCATGGTGAGGTTTGAACCTGGGTTCCCAGAGCACTACCCGAGTCTCTGAACTACTAGCCTACTGCTATGTTATTGAGATGAAGACTTACAGAAATTAGAAACGGGAGTAGGCTATTCAGACCCTCAAGTCTGCTCTGCTGTTCATGGCTGATCAGATAATGGGCTTAACTTCACTGCCTACTCTCATATCATAGAACCAAAGAGTCCCTAAGTACAGAAGGTGGCCACTTGGCCCACTGAGCCTGTACCGACTCTCAGAAAGAGCATCTTACTCAAGCACAAAACCCCCCTGCCCTATCCCCATAACTCCACTAATCCCCCTAACCTACACATCTTTGGACTATGAGGGGAAACTGGAGCACCTGGCGGAAACACAGGAAGAATGTGTAGACTTCGCACAGACCAAGTCGGAATCGAACCCTGAAGTACAAACCATTGTGCCACGGTGTGGCCTGAGAACACACCTGTAAGTATTCTGGAATATTTCATTGGGCTAAAGGTACTTATTGGAAAGAAAGTTGTTGTAATACTCATGCCTTCCATATTCCATAGCGAACAATGGACGATTTCAGAGGGAGAAGGCAGGGAACGAAGGTGTTAACCAGAACAACTGACTTATGAAAATGGTTGACTTTGAAGGAACAATGGGAGGATTTGGCAAGTTAGCACGGGGTTGTCAAATATTCATGAGTCAGGAATGACTCACGGCACTCCATGTGAAAAGTGCCGATTTCATGGCAAAAGCAGCCAGCTAAATGATATTTATTCCAATCACTCAAATGTATATTTTTAGCTTACAAACGTTAAACATCGATCCTCTCATGCGTAAGCCTGGTTTTTTAATCTACCAGAGATGGTAAATTATGCTCTTGTAGTTACACAAATCTGGAGAGCAGCACGCCAACAAAAAAAAAGCAAGACTATAATTAGGTAACGTGACCAACTTGAGCCATGAGCTATGGGAAGTTTTTAAAAATTGCACATTTTGGGGAGAGTGTTGAAGACATTGGACAAGCACGCTGAACGCGATCAGCCACAGGAATTGCCCATCAGATGAAAGCAAAATGTTGGCTGGCACAGCAGTGCAGGAAGGCAGGGGTGCTGCACTCTCGAGATCAGCCTGGCTCCCATAAAGAAATGTCACAGTACTACTTTGAAGAACGGGGAGTGGCATTATCAGGAACGACCAGGCCAATATTCATTTCTCAATCAACATCACAACACACAGACCAATACACTGCTGCTTGTGGCAGTTTGCTGAGAGTGAGCTGACTGCCACATTTTCCATGGTACATGTCAAAAATACTTAATTGGCTGTAACACACTTGGAGACATTTTGATTGGAAAAAGTGCTCTCTCAACATCAATCTGTCTTTTCATATTACGTTGCTATTTGTGAGAACATGCTATTCTTAACGAGCTGCTGTATTTCCTGCAATACAGCAGCAACCATGCTTCACTGGCTATAAAACACTTAGGGGTGGTCGAGGTCATTAAAAGGGCTGTATAAACACAAGACCGCTTTTCTTTCAGAACAGACAAGACACAGTTAAAGACAGCATCTCTTTAGCCGAGTCCCAGAGGATTGGCACACAAAGAGGAACTTGTCACCTCCATTTAATTTCCCTCTCAGAGTTGACTCTGCCAAGTGCCCTGAACAATCCATGGTGGGTGAGGTAATTCACGATTGCTGCTGCTCTGTGCACCTCAACCTGAACCCTGACTGAGTCACCTGGAGGCCAGTCTAACAGCAGGGTCACCTCTTATTGGGGAGAAAAGGAGTGGGTTCGTCTGCTCTCATGTCCTCTCACTAATGTTGTACATTAGTGAGCAGAAAAGGAAAGAACTTATTTATATCAAAACTTCAAGATGTCCCCAAGCGCTTTATATAGTATATACGGGTATGAAAACTAGCATTTGGTCCAACCAGTCTATATTGGTATTCAGCCACCTCCAATCTTTTCCCATTTAAATTTATGATTGGAACTCTCCGTTCCCTTCTCCCTCATATGCTCATGTAGTTTCCCCTTGAATATTCCTAAACCACTGATGTCAGCCACTCAACGTGGTAGCAAGTTCCACACGGTCACCACTCTGGGTAAAGAAATTTCTTCTGAATTCCCTATTGGATAACTATGTTATGTTGTCAGTCTCCTCCCCACAAGAGGAAACATTCTTCCTGTGTCCACTCTATCAAGTTATTTCATCATTTTGAACAGCTCTATTTATTTACTCAAGTGGCACAGCGGTTATAGCACTGTTGCCTCACAGCTATAGGGACCTGGGTTCAATTCCAGCCTTGGATGACAGTGTGGAATGTGGGGGGTTACAGGGATGACATGGATGGGGGGGGTGGGGAGGGGCCCTGGGTAAGGTACTCTGTCAGAGATTTGGTGCAGTCTTGATGGGCTGAATGGCTTCCTTCTGCAATGTAGGGAGTCTATTACGTCAATTCTACTTAAAGGGAAAAGATGGCCAACCTATCAGCCCTACGCTGATGTGTAAGCAATGCACCTCTGGTCAATTGTCTCAGTCTTCATTCATTCCCTTTTTGCAAATTGGAACTGCACGGTGTACTTGTGCTCGAAACTAAGATTTGATAAAGCCTTAGCACAACTTCCCAATTTTATCCCTGTAGAAATAAAGTCCAGTGTTTGGTTAGATTTCCTTAGGCCTTTGCTAACCTGCTGCGAGGCTTGCAGTGATTGATGTGTTTATACTCCGAGCTGCTTCTGTCACTCCACCCTGCCAAGACTTGCACTTTCCAAGTAATAAATGATTTCCCTATTCTCCCAACCAAAATGCACTACCTCCACTTGTATCTGATGAACAGCTGATTAACTATTTTTGACAGTCGTCACTGAAGCCAATTTTCACACAGCATGCTCCTACAAGCAACAATGAGATGATGACCATATGCCCTGTTATTAGTGATGTTGGTTGTGCCACCATGCCAGGGACCAGGGTTCGACTCCTGGCTTGAGTCACTGTCTGTGTGGAGTGTGCACATTCTCCCCCCGTGTCTGCATGGGTTTCCTCCCACAGTCCAAGATGTGTCAGCTAGTCTGGTTGGCCATGCTAAATTGCTTCTTGGTGTCCAAGGATTTGTAGGTTAGGTGAATTGGCCATGGTAAATGTGTAAGGTTACAGGGATAGTGCAGGGGAGTGGGCCTACAGTGCTCTTTTGGAGGATCAGTGCAGACCTGATCGGCCAAATGGCCTCCTTCTGCAGTGTAGGGGGTTCTACGAAACTAATGAGTAAATGCCGAGAAACTGTTTTGTATGGCGGGGGGGATGTGGGACAGGAATAAAAACAAGGAAGCAAACATTATAAATCAGGGCTTGGGCATTTAGGGGAGAAATCAAAATGCACTTTGCTTTTAAACATTGGCCAACTGGGGAATAGGGAAGACCGTGAGTTCCTCCACTGTAGCTTGGCCAAAATCCTGGAACTTCCTCTGTAATAGCACTGTGAATGTACCTACCCTAGATCGGCTTCAGCAGTTCAAGGCAGTGGTTCACTACCACCTCCGCAAGGGTAATTAGGGATGGGCAACAAATGCTAGCTGGCCAGCAATGCTCACATCCTATGAATGAACTGAAAAAAACCTCCTGCTGTTCTTCAAATCATTCAATGCAAGATTTAAAATCCAATCTGGACAAACGTCAGGCAAGCTGGGCGCCGCTACTCAATTTTGCCGTTCCACAGAACTCACTCTTGCTTATCAGCGGTTTTGGTGGCCTGGGGCTCTCTGGTAAATTGCCTGCCTCAAGTCTTAGCTCAATCATTTGGTCAGCATCCTCACACCTTAATCTGGCTCACTGGTAAGAGAGCTGGGGAAACAAGAACTGCCCAGGGCCACTCAGCCCCTCAAAGTCTGTGCTGGTGCCATCCCAATGTGTCACAGCCAACCTTGCTTTTCAAGTCCATTTACCAATTTGGTCCAACTGTTGTTCAACAACCTTTTGGGGAGATTTATAAACTTTTGTGTGTTAAGAAGGTTATCTAGGGCAATGGGATATTGATCAGTTTGGGCCAGTGGGCCGATGAGTGGCAGATGGAGTTTAATTTAGATAAACGTGAGGTGATGCATCTTGGTAGATTGAACCAGGGCAGGAATTACTCAGTTGATGGTATTGTGTTGGGAGAGTTATAGAAAAAAAAGATCTAGGGGTACATGTTCATAGCCCCTTGAAAGTGTAGTCACGGGTGGACAGGGTGGTGAAGAAGCCATTCGGCATGCTTGGTTTCATTGGTCAGAGCAATGAATACAGGAGTTGGGACATCTTGTCGAAGTTGTACAAGACATTGGCAAGGCCACACTTGGAATACTGTGCACCCAGTTCTGGTCACCTTATTATAGAAAGGATATTATTAAACTAGAAAGAGTGCAGCAAAGATTTACTAGGATGCAACTTGATGATTCGAATTATAAAGAGAGGCTGGATAGACCGGGAATTTTTTTTCCCCCTGGAATGCAGGAGACTTAGGAGTGATCTTACAGAGATCTATGAAACAATGAGGGGTATAGATAAGGTAGATGTTGTAAAACCTCTATGACTCTTAAGAATAAGTGCTTCCTAACTTCCCTCTCGCCGTGCCCTAATAATGGCAGCAATCCTATTGGCCCATTATAATATAAAATGCATGGAGTGTCAGTTGCTATTTATTGCTGCTTAACTGTGCCAAAGAGGCTGGAGCTCTGGATCAGCACCATCTGCTGACTGGTTTAAATAGCTGAGCATTGAAGATGAATTGTTGCTAGATTTACATACAGACTAGACAGCGAAGGCACCTTGAAAAAGTCCTGCTGACTGCCACGTCGCTGCCATCCCACTCTCAGACTACACGCCTAGAAATATCAGCATCCATCATCTCTCTAGCTGGACGGAATAAATAAAACGCAAGGAATATCAATTTGCACCAATGCAAATTCCCGCAGTAGGGAAATGAATGACCAAACGGGTCCTGGCCAAGAAATTTGAGCTTGAATCAGGACTCCCAATTACTTTTTTTTTAAAAACAGTGGCCAATTTGCAAATCCTTGCCCACTTAACCATTCAGCATTTCAGACTCAACAGGAAGTGAAAACACTTAAGAGTGTATTTTTCACAAGATATCTTTGCTGTCCTCCTGACCCTTGGCAGTGGTCTGATTGCGTTTAGCGTGGTAAGCACTTCAAAACCAAGTTAACTCTTGGTGCGGCTCCTCATTCAGAAGGCAGTCCTCCTGGGGTGGGTAGGGGTAGTTAGTCATTCAAAGGACATTCCTCCTGGGGCTCTTGGGGGAAATTTGTCATTGAAACAGCATTCTTCCTGGGGTCGTTGAGAGCAGTGAGTCATTCAAGGGCATTCCTCCTGGGATGGTTGGGGGCGGTCAGTCACTCAGAAGGCATTCCTCCTGCGGTGGGGGTTGGGGGTGCGTTTTAAGATGATTAAAGAAGTCAGTTTGAGTTTCCTAATGGGGGATTCAAAAGCAGGGAGTTTAATCTTAAAATTCAAGTTTAAATGAGCAGGGATGATAACAGGAAATGAGGGCATGATAGTGGCAATGATACTGGACTACTGAATTTGGATACCATCATGACTGCGGGGAAATTCAACTTCAATTAAATAAGCCTGAAATTCAAATAACATAGGCCATAAACTACTGGAATGTTGTAAAATCTCATCTGGTTCACCAATGTCCTTCAGGGAAGGGAATTCTCAATCCTTCCCAATCAGGCCTATGCTTGACTCCAGGGCCTAAACAAAATCGTGGAGTCTTAATTGGCTAGCAACACACTCAAGTTGCATCTCCGGGGTAAGTACAAGTGACCAATAAATACCAATCATGTCAGCAATGCCCAGGTCCTGTGAATGAATTTTAAAAATCTAGAACTCTCTCCAATAACGTTGTTGAGATTGGGAATCTCTCGAGTGTAAGATCTCTTGCTTCTTTCAGAACCTGGCAATAACCACCTGCTTTTCCATGCAAGCTTAGCTGCTCCCTTAAAGCACATGACTGTCAGTGAACCTAATCAAAACCCTACACTGAGATCCCAGCGGGAGACAGCAAACAAACTCAGCTCAGATTAAAACAGACACACCCCAAGCTAAAATCAATCATTAGCCTGTGGTTCAGTGGTTAGCACTGCTGCCTCACAGCACCACAGACCCGGGTTCAATTCCCAGCTTGGGTCACTGTCTGTGTGGAGTCTGCACATTCTCCACGTGTCTGCATAGGTTTCCTCCGGGTGTTCCGGTTTCCCTCCACAGTCCCAAGATATGCAGGTTAGGTGGGTTGGCCATGCTCAATTGCCCCTTAGTGTCAGGGAGACTAAGCTAGGGTAAATGTATGGGGATAGGGCCTGGGTGGGATTGTGGTTGAAGCAGACTTGATGGGCTGAATGGCCTCCTTCTGCTCTGCAGGGTTCTATCATTCTATGAAGAACCATGATTGGAATGCATTTCTTAAAGACACAATATCATCACACAAGGAACTGCTCAAGGACAACCGAGATGGCAACCTTCCATAAAGCAGGGTCTTTGGGACAGTGAGAGAGAAAGGAATTGGGAGGCAGGTACCAAAATCTGTAGTATTTTGTGCAAAAACAGACGAAAAGTAATTGATTCTCAGACACCTCTTTTGGCAGGACGAATAAATGGAAAAGAAAAATCAACTACAAATCAAGATGCTGAATACAACAGAATAACGGCAATGACTAAATGGAGACAATCAGAAAAACAGAGCTACAGATTGCATATTCTGGGCAGCAAATGCAAGCAGATAAAATCCTTCTCCACAGGCACTGAACATCAAGAACCAAGGCAGTGGAGATTAGCAGATAGACCGTCCTGTTCTCCTTCATTTCTTGGTGGAAATTCATTACAGCACTATGTATAAATAGGACAATTTTAAAATGGGCGTGGGAACAGAGTTCTGGAGCGTTCGCCTACAAATCTTTGAAACTGGCAGGAGAAATTGATATGGTAATTTAAACAAAAAAAAATCCAGGAATCCTTGGCTTTGCAGAGACGAAGTACAAAAGAATCACAGAATGCCTACAAGTATAGGAAGAGGCCATTTGGCCCATCGAATCTGCACCGATCACAATCCCACCCAGGCCCAATGCCCTCACATATTTACCCTTTTAATCCCCTGACACTAGGGTCAACTCAGCTTAGCCAATCAACCTAACCCACACATCTTTGGAGTGTGGGAGGAAACCCACGCAGACAAGGGATTAACGTGCAGATGCCACACAGGCAGTGACCAAGGCAGGAATTGAACCCAGGTCCCTGGCGCTGAGAGGCAGCAATGCTAACCACTGTGCCACCGTGCCAGAAGGTAAATTACTGATTAGCCTTCAACAAGAGGCTTGTGTCCAATTCCTCATGCCACACTTTACAAAGGTTGTCAAGGTCTTGGAAGAGTGCACAAAGTAGATCCACTCCAACAATACCAGGGGTAAAGGACTTCATTCATGGAGAGGTTTAGAGGACACAATGCTGCTTCTTTTCAGGTCAGGAGCAATTATTTAGGGGCATTCAAAATCATGAGAGGTTTTGAGGAGTAGACGGGGAGCAACTGTTTCCACTGGCAGGATACCAGCAATCAGAGAACACAATCAGATAATGGGCAAAAGAATTCAGAAGGGAGATGAGATTTTCTCTTTACCCAATTTGTCAAAATCTGTATGGAGTGTCTGAAACTTTGACGGAAGCTAATCTAATTGTTACTTTCAAGAGAATTAATTGAAAAAGAGGAAATTCACAAATTTATGGGAAAAAGGGCAGGATGTGAGGGTAACTGGATAAGTCTTTCAAAGACACAGCACAGGTCCAATGGGACGAATGGCCGCCTCCTGTGCAGCATGATTGCATATTAAACTCAGACACACAGAATAAATTTATTCTGTTCATAACAAAAGAAAGCAATGAATTCCCTGTTGCATTAACTTGGTGACTATTGGACTTCAGTCTTCCGAATATTTAATGAGATTCATCAGAGTGTGCACGATCCAGCATCAGCATGGGGACAGCTTCACCATAGCAACTGAAGGAAAACAATGGCACAGTCATTAGCACTGCTGCTTCACAGCGCCAGGGACCCGGGTTTAATTCCAGCCTCGGGTCACTGTGTGGGGTTTGCACGTTCTCCTCCTGTCTGCGTGGGTTTCCTCCGGATGCTTCAGTTTCCTCCCACAGTCCAAAGATGTGCAGAAGGGTGGACTGGCCATGATAAATTGTCCCTTAGTGTCACAAAGGCATGTAGGTGAGGTGGATTGGCCATGGCAAATGTGCAAGCTTACGGGGATAGGGTAGGGAATGGGCCTGGTAAGATGCTCTGACAGAAAGTCGGCGCAGATTCAATAGGCTGAATGGCCTCCTTCTGCGCTGTAGGGATTGTATGGAAAAGCCCCACCTTCTCACTGCATCCAAGGCTGGACAATAGACCATATCAGTATCACCCATGTCCAGACAATCGGTCAGAAGAATGAATTGGACCAAACAGTCAGTTATTTTTAAACACAGGTTTATCTTAACTATTGAAAAATTAGACCCAAGTGCTCTGGCGTTGCCATGGTGAGTCAGTGAGCTCCCTTTGTTTTATACAAGAGTTGGGAGGTAGAATACAGAAACTCTCCACAGCATCACTTACTGACCAGAGCCTGTGACCAAAGCGTTACTGTAAAAATACAGGAGTTGGGTCGTCTTGTTGAAGTTGTACAAGACATTGATAAGGCCACACCTGGAATACTGTGTACAGTTCTGGCACCCCATTATAGAAAGGATATTATTAAACTAGAAAGAGTGCAGAAAAGATTTACTAGAATGCTACCAGGACTTGATGGTTTTAGTTATAAGAACAGGCTGGACAGACTGGGACATTTTTTCCTCTGGAATGTTGAAGGCTGAGTGGTGATCTTATAGAGATCTATAAAATAATGAGGGGCATAGATCAGCTACATAGTCAATATCTTTTCCCAAAGGTAGGGGAGTCCAAAACTAGAGGGCATAGGTTTAAGGTAAGAGGGGAGAGATACAAAAGAGTCCAGAGGGCGGTGAGTGTCTGGAACAAGCTGCCAGAGGTAGTGGTAGAGGTGGATATAATTTTGTCTTTTAAAAAGTATTTTATCAGTTACATAGGTAAGATGGGTAGAGGGACATGGGCCAAATGCAGGCAATTGGGACTAGCTTAGGGGTTTAAAAAAGAGCGGCATGGACAAGTTAGGCCAAGGGGCCTGTTTCCATGCTGTAAACCTTTATGACTCTACTATGACTCCTTGTACAAGTTTTAATGTTAACACTTGCACATAAAAGGTGATCAAAAGCCATGCTGAAAGGAAATCTTACACTTAGAGTTTTAATCATGCACAGATACATAAAGTGAAAAAATACCACCCCATTTTGGTTACACACAATTTGAAGGTGACACATTCTTACCTCCATCAGATACTTGGGGCTCTCGGGCATTCCCAAAGCATAGATGAATGCAGAGGACAGGCTGGGTACTGAGCAGAGCATCACAAAGAGCCTCCAGCTCTGAAAGTGCATAGAACCCAGCTGGAAATTCAGTGATGTGTTGGGGATAACCAGCCAAGCTAGGCCTGAGAACAAAGACAGAACAAAGGTAAGTCACGGTTAGACAGGGCTGGAAGGCAGAATCATAGAATAGAATCCTACAGCACAGATTGACGCCATTCGGCCCATCAGATCCACAACAACGACAATCCCAACCAGGCTCCAACTTCGCAACCCCACATATTCACCCTGCTAAATCTCTGACACTAGGGGCAATTTAGCATGGCCAATCCATCTAACCTGCACATCTTTGGACTGTGGGAGGAAACCGGAGCACACAGACATGGGAAGAACATGCAAACTCCACACAGTCACCCAATCAGAATTGAACCTGAGTCCCTGGTGCCTTAAGGCATGATGTGGATATGCTGGCGTTGGACTGGGGTAAACACAGTAAAAAGTCTGACAACACCAGGTTTAAGTCCAATCGATTTATTTGATAGTACACTCACTAGCTTCTGGGGTTAGTCCCTTTGTCAGGTGAACAGAGTGTTCTGGCCTCAGACAGAGCATATAAAGCACAGACAGTTTACAGATTACTGATTAGAATGCGAATCTTTACACCTAACCTGCTGTTCAAGTCTTAAAGTGGCTGACAATGAGAGCGGAAGGAGCACTGATCACTGTAAGGCAGCACTGCTACCTACTGCGTCACTCTGCCACCCAATTTGAGACATACTATTAGATTCCACTTAAGTGCAGTTTCCACAGAGGGGAGCTAAAGTCATTCCCAACAAAAGCAAATTGTATTTTGAACGTTTTAGATTATAAATGAAATTTTCCATTGAAATCAGAAGGAAAGCAATTATGCTCTTCTATAAAACAAAATTAATCTATTCAGATTTATGGAACTCTGCTTTCTACCAATTCTCCCCTGTTTGGAATAACTTCCCCTGTCCCTCCCCTGAATATTGTGCTTCAGTTTTAAATGATAAGTTATGTTAAATGATCAGCAATTCATCACATTGCGATCTTATGTCAACATACAAAATTCCAACACTTAACAAGTTAAACCTGATGAACCATTTCGTCCTTTTACATAGAGCCATGCCAATTTTAAAGTTACCATTGTTAAAGCTCTCCACAGCTTCGCCCCGGGCAGCAGTGGTTCGCACTTCTGCCTCTCAGAGCCAGTGACCCGGGTTCAATTCCGGGCTTGGGTCACTGTCTCTGCGGAGTCTATGTTCTCCCTGTGTCTGAGTTTCCTCTGGGTGCTCCGGTTTCCTCCCACAGTCCAAAAGACGTGCCAGTTGGGTGGATTGGCCATGCTAAATTGCCCCTTAGTGTCGGGGGACTAGCTAGGGTAAATGCATGATGTTATAATAGGGCCAGGGTGGGATTATGGTCGGTGCATATCTGATGGGCTGAATGGCCTCCTTCTAATTCTACGAGGTGCATTGGCCATGCTAAATTCTCCCTCAGTGTACCCGAACAAGCACCAGAGTGTGGCAACTAGGGGATTTTCACAGTAACTTCATTGCAGAGTTAATGTAAGCCTACTTGTAACACCAATAAATAAACTTTAAAAATTCTAAAAACTTTAAAAACCTCCCCATCTTTCTAATCTTCTTTGGCTCTCCAACTCAGATTTCTGTATTCCTCCAGTTCTGCCCACTGGTGCATTCACTATTCGCACCTGTGCATCACTGGCAGTCACATCTTCAGCTACCTGGGCCCTGAGCTCTACAAGTTGCTCTCTGTCTCTTTATCACTCTCTCCTCCTTTAAGATATTTGTTAAAACCCTATTTCTTTGATCAAGCTGCTAGCTGCCTCCAGTATCTCCTTATGGGCACAGTGTCAAAATATTGCTCGATAACGCTCTTGTGAAGTGCCTTGGGATGCTTCACAACATTAAAGACACAACATTAAAGACACAACATTTATACAAGTTGTTGGCACCATCAGAATAATGAGCCATTTTGAATTAATCAGTGGGTACTTGTTCACTGTGGAAAAACTGGAGACAGTGTCTGAGGAGCATATCTCGACCACATATATTGGGAAGTCACCCTGGGCCTGCATAATAATGTTCGGATTTTCAGATGCTGTCACTAATATCGGCGCAGCCCTGTAGGAGGGGTGGCAGGTGGAATTTGGGGTGATTAGACTGTAGAACTTCAAAAGGACAGGATGATGGAATGGATGGACAAGTGGTGGATGAAATTTATTGCGGAGAAATGTGAAGTGGGTGGCACGGTGACACAGCGGTTAGCACTGCTGCCCCAGCACCAGGGGCCCAGGTTCAATCCCGGCCTTGGGTCACCGTCTGTGTGGTGTTCGCACATCCTCCCTGTGTCTGTGTGGGTTTCCTCCAGGTGTTCTAGGTTCCTCCCACATGTGTGGCTTAGGAAGATTGGCTATTATTGTCAGGAGGACTAGCAGGGTAAATACGTGAAGTTACAGTTTTAAGGCCTGGTTGGATAGTCAAGGGTGCAGGCTCGATGGGCCAAATGGCCTCGTTCTCCATCATACAGATTCTATGATTCACTGTTGTGAGAACAACACGGGAAGATAATATAAAACGAAGGGTACAACTCTGAAGTGGATGCAAGGGCAGAGGGTCCTGGATGTATATGCGCATAAATCACTGAAGATGTAGGACAGGTTGCGGACACTTAGTAAAGCATTCGGCATCCTGGGCTTTTAATAAGGACATAGATGGCAAAAGCAAATAAGTTGTGTTAAACTTATATAAAACAGTGGTTTAGTCTCAACTGGAGTATTGTACCCAGTTTTAGGCATTGCAATTTAGGAAGGATGTGAAAACATGAGAGAGTGCGTAAAAAAGATTCATGCGAATATCCCCAGGGATAAGGAACTTCAGTTACGTGGACTAAAGATTAGAGAAGGTGGGTCTATTTTCCTCGAAGGAGAGAAGGTTGAGTGGAGTTGGATAGAGGTATTCAAAATCATGAGGGGCCTAGACAGAGTAGAGAGAGAAATTGTTCCCATTGGTAAAAGGATCAAGAACAACCGGGGAGGGGGGGCACAAATTGCAGATAATTGGCAAAAGAAGCAATGGAGACACGCGAAAAGTGAATGATTAAGTTCTGAAGTGTGGTGGAGGCAGGGCCAATTGAGGCATCCAAGAGGGAACTGGATGATTATCTGCAAAGAAAGAAAAGTTATCTGAAAGGAGTGGCACAGTGGTTAGCACTACTGTCTCTCAGTGCCAGGGACCCGGGTTCAATTCCGGCCTCGGGACTGTCTGCGTGGAGTTTGCACATTCTCCCCGTTGCAAAAAACATGCAGGTTAGGTAGATTGACCATGCTAAATTGCCCTCGAGCGTCAGGGGATTAGTGGGGGTAAATATGTGGGGTTACGGGGATATAGGGTCTGGGTGGGGTTGCTGTTGGTGCAGGCTCACTGGACTTCTGCACTTCAGGGATTCAATGATTCTAATGCACAGGCTACAGGGTATCACTTGGTGAACTGTTCATTCAGAGTCACTGGACTCATTCCAAATTCTTATCAAAAGGTTGCCTAGGAATATAGTTTGGCCCAGCACTTCTATTACTATCACTGAACTTCCACAGTAAAGTTCCTCTCCCATACAAACTTAATGTGGTTTCCCCACTGTGTATTTTTTGAAGGTGAACGCATCTCCACCATGCAGTTAGTCCCCACCATGTTTGTTGAGTGACTTTGAAGGATATGAGAGTTTTATCTCAAGTCTCTCCAGACTTGATGACTATCTAATTTAAATATGGGCTATGCTACCATGAGTGTTGGTGACCCCAGGGAAGAGATTTGAAACCACTTCTTCACACCCACCTTGAAGCAACCTTGGTAAAAGATAATTATATCACGGCACAAAGGAAGCTAGGCTGCTCAGAGTAGAGTTTACAGAGCCATACAGACTTCTACAAAGCAAAGCCAAGAAACTGAAAAATCTAACGCTATGTATTTCTGTCATGAAAGTAGACAATTCAAACTAAAGCACATTCCCATCTCATATGACAGAAAATGCTAATGGGGAAATCTTGAAGATGGTGGACGAGCAGAATGGATTTTTGCACTTTTTTCTGCTCTAGGTTAGATTTATAAAGAATATATCTTTTATAAGTTACAAACTTAACCAACGATGCAAAGAAGAGGGATAATCTTCAGCAAGAATTTCTAAATGCTTCTGCTTTATTACTAAGCAGCAATAATCAAGTTCAAAGGCGTAAACTAAAGGAAATCATAGAACGACTACAATGCAAAAGAGGCCATTCAGCCCATCCAGTCTGCAGCAACTCTGAGAATGATTCCAATTTGAATGGGCTTGTTAGTTTAGGACATGGAATGATTGTTGCTGGGGAACTGAGAACAAAAGCATGGGATAAGGGGCTGAGATGAAGGGTGGCATGGTGGCACAGTGGTTGACACTGCTGCCTCACAGGCCATAGTTCCTAGAATAGATCTACTGTTGTTAGTTTGAACCTACACATGCCAGCCACGTCTTTTCTTTTGCTTAAAACCAACAACTCCTAACATAATAAACTTTATTTATTAGTCACAAGTAAGGCTTACATTAACACTGCACTGAAGTCATTGTGAAATTTCCCTGGTTGCCACACTCCAGCACCTGAACAGGTCACTGCATCTAACCAGCACGTCTTTCAGACTGTGGGAGGAAACTGGTGCACCCAGAGGAAACCCATGCAGACACAGGTTGAACATGCAAACATAGACAGTGACCCAAGCCAGGAATCGAACCCGGGTCCCTGGCACTGTGAGGCAACAGTGCTAACCACTGTACTGTCCCATATTTGGGACATTATAGGGTATGGTCGACTCCTGTTCCTCTTTCCCACGTATTTACTATTTGAATTTGTAATTAACAATTGGGTTTAAAAGACTGAGGAAATTAAGGAAATCAACAGTTCTAAGAAAGCATCAAGAGTAAGAGACTTAGGCAGTCATCATTTTATCCTTGAATTAGATACAGTAGCTGCAGAGCTTAAATGAATGAGGAGAAAACTTCAATCAACAGTGACCATAGTAGTTACAGGAAACACAAGTTACCACCAATATCAAGACAATGTGTTTCAGTCTTATACCTGCTAATAAGTACTTTTGGTCGGGTGATATACAAATCTTAATTTTTAAACAAGGCTATGATCTTCCTGCAGAAAGGTTACAGATAAAGTATACAACGTGAGCATATGAGCTAATTGGGTGCAACTTCCATAGACTGCAGAGCGAGGCAGCGGGGGACTCTGCATCAGATCTAAACTAGTAAATAAATCCCTGAAGGCATAAACGTGTATTGCTTCCCACTAATTATTTCTCTGACCTGAGAAGTTAAGAAATGTCCATCACCCTGTATGGGTGACACAGTGGTTAGTACTGCTGCCTCACAGCTCCAGGGACCTAGGTTCGATTCCAACCTCGGATCAGCGTCTGTGTAAAGTCTGTACGCGTCTGCACAGGTTTTCTGCGGGTGCTCCAGCTTCTTGCCACAGTCCAAAAATGTGCAGATTAGGTGGATTAACTATGCTAATTTGCCTGTGTGTTTGTGTGCATGTGTGCGTGCATGAGCACATGCGCTTTCAAGCAAGAGAGAGAGAGACAGACGACGAGAAATGTGTGTAATACCCCTCAAGCTCTAAGCCCCTAGTGACAGGCTAGCCAGGCTGTTCCAGGAATATTAAGCTACAGAAACAGATGAAAGTCTGACCTACGTGGAAAGGTTGAGAGAGAAGGATTTGGGGTTTACTTTGAGGAATTTTCCTACTGTTAGTTTTGATTGGAAATTGCTTGGACCAGGTATAACTGGAGCAATCTTTCCTCAGTTCATTTGTTTCGATCTTATTCCCACATCTCTACAAAGGTGAATCACAATCACTTGGAGGCCAAAGTATGATCTACATCAAACTAGGGAACTAAAGGGCTTAAAAGAGAATTTAATCATATTAGTATTCTGTGATCAGGATTTAGATTTCATGAATTAGTGAAACCACTGTCCTGTTCTCTAGTTCAATTTATTTTTACTCTTTATAAATTTACATTGTGTAATAAATTAGATGGTGAATTTTTGCCTGGGATCCTAGACCTGTCGGTCTGACATTCTCTCATCTCTCAGAAAGGTCAGCAACATGAAGTGGTCATCCCATTCTGGACCCAAGAACAGACAATGAACAGGAGTGCTATCTCAATCACTTTGCACACAATGTCTCAATATACGCTGGCCTGTGGAAATGGGCCTCGTAAATAAAGTGAAAATAAAGTCCCTGGGAGAACGTTTGAATTCTAACCATTAGTTGTAGCTACAGACAATAAAAAATAGACCATAAAAGGTCCAATTAGGGACTAGCTATGGTAAATGCATTGGGGATAGGGACTGAGTGGGACTGTGGTCGATGCAGATTCGATGGGCTGAATGGGATCCTTCTGCACTGCAGGACACTAAGATTAAAATAATTGACTAGAACCAAAGAGCAGTAAGGAAATGATGCAAGAACTCGCAAAGATAAAGATTGAGAGCTCAAATTGACATTATCTGGTGCAGATATGTAATAAAGGTGGTAAAGGAGAGCCATACCTTCAAAAGGAGGGTAAGGACAGTGGAAAAACAAGGCGACTCAGTGTCAACACAGGATGAAGGGAATGCCAGCCTTAGCTGAAGAAAAACAGCAGCATCGGTAATAGAGGTAGCCTGTGTGAAAGCACAAGGTAAGCAGGGGAAACAGGAAAGTTAGATCAACAGAGAAGGTTAATCCAAATTAGACAAGGTCAGGCACCAGCCTGAGTAACATTTAGCCTGAGTAATAGAGTAACATTTGTTTTGAATTAACATTGACAGGAAGCACCAACAAGTTATATGTCTATCCACTTACTCGGAGGAGTAAGAAACATAGAAGATAGGAGCAGAAGGAGGCCATTTGTCCCTTCAAGCCTGCTCTGCCATTCATCATGGCTGATCATCCAACTCAATAGCCTAATCATGCTTTCTCCCTACAACCTTTGATCCCATTCCAACCACCTCCTGAATACATTTGGCATCAATTACTTCCTGTGGTAATGAATTCCACAGGCTCACCACTCTTTAGGTGAAGAAATGTCTCATCTCTGTCCTAAATGGACTACCCCAAATCCTCAGTCTGTGACCCCTGGTTCTGGACACACCCGTCACTAGGAACATCCTCCCCGCATCTACCCTGTCGAATCCTGTTAGAATTTGAGGAGTTTCTGAGATTCCCCCTCATTTGTCTTAACTTAGGGTATTCTGCGGCCTAGTAACCAATCCAGGCTGGGGTCTCAGTGTGGAATACCAGAGAACGACTGAGAATGAGCCTAGTCACACACCCGAATGGACAATGCCTGAAGGCATGCTGGTTAGGTGCACTGGCCATGCTAAATTCTCCCTCGGCATCCCCAGACAAGCGTCAGAGTGACTACGGGATTTTCACAATAACTTCATTGCAGTATTAATGCAAGCCTGAGAAAGGAAATGAGAATTTCTTTTTTTTTTAAACTCAGCAAATTAAAATGGTCTGGAATCCAGTGTCTGAAAAGAAGCAGATGCAACAGTAACTTTCAGATTAGTACGGGACACAATCAAAAAGGAAAAATTAATAGGGTCATGAGAAAGAGCTGGAGTTAATTAGACTAATCGGATGGCTTTTTCAAAGAGCTAGCAGAGGTATGGTGAGTCTCCTTCTGTGGTGCGTGATTCTGAAACTGGGTTGTGAGTCTACTGGTACTGAGATGGTCACGCAATCTTCATGTGACATAGGCACACGACACACGCTTCATTCTCACTGCACCTGGTGTTGGTATGGGTGGTGGAGACGACTTTAAATCATCCAAAGTATCACTCAATAGCTGGATCCTCAGCACTTTAAAGTTTATTTATTAGTGCCACAAGTAGGCTTACATTAACACTGCAATGAAGTTACTGTGAAAATCCCCCTAGTCGCCAGACTCTGGCATCTGTTCGGGTATACTGAGGGAGAATTTAGCACTGCCAATCCACCTAACCAGCACATCTTTCAGACTGTGGGGTTAAACCTGAGCTGGGTTTCCATCTAGAGGAAAGCCATGCAGTCATGGGGAGAATGTGCAGACTCCGCACAAGTGACCCAAACCAGAAATTGAACCCAGGTCCCTGGCGCTGAGAGGCAGCAGTGCTAACCACTGTGCTACCATGCCACCCCTTGGTTCCAAACTAGTGATATCTCTCACATAAACTCTTGGACGTTTTGCAAACAGTATTAAAGGGACTCTTCTGTTTAGTTACCACTGCCCTGTGGAATCGTAACCCATGTGTTAGCCACCATCACATCCTCACAGATATCTAGCGGATACTCAGACATTGGTAAACTACTTCTCCAACCCCACAAGCAGCAGCAGCAGCAGCAACGTCCTTTTCAATTGGCAAGGAAAGATTTACGTGACTGCAGAGAGTTGGGGACGGGAATTGCATTTGATCCCCAGTGCAGGTCTGTGGGAGGTTTTGCCACATTACAAATTAAAGTTGCTGCCGTTACGATGCAGGATACCTTTGCCGAATCAAAATTTAATCTTGAACGGATGCAAGCAGATGAAGGAAACTCTTCAACGTGTCAGCAAATGGTATTAGAGAGTAGGCAAAACGACACGCTCTACCGCACAGCACCAAAGGGTGTTTTACGTGTTGAGGCAACGGTTAGTACTAATTATATTGTCATCATAACAGTTCTTGCTGCAGATACAAAACATTAGAGAACTGGCAAAAATCACAGATGCTGCACCATCATTCAATTTGAGGTTGGAGGCATGTCAGAAAAAGATGCATTCATTGATGTTCATAGAATAGAATCCCTACAGGGCAGAAGGCAGCTATTTGGTCCACTGAGTCTTCACCGACTTACCCAGGCCCACACTTCCACCCTATCCCTGTAACCCCACACATTTACCATGGCTAACCTCCGAACATATACACTTGTAACACCAGGTTAAAGTCCAATTGGTTTATTTGGAATCATGAGCTTTCGGAGCGCTGCTCCTTCATCAGATGATCAGCAATCCAAAAGCTCGTGATTCCAAATAAACCTGTTGGACTTTAATCTGGTGTTATGAGACTTTTTACTGTGCCCACCTCAGTCCAACACCAGCATCTCCACATCATGGCTACACAAATCGCATCACTAAGGGGCAAGTTAGCATGGCCAATCCACCTAACCTGCACCCGAGGGGGGAAACCAGGGCAGCCAGAGGAAACACACACAGGAATGGGGAAAATGTGCAAATTCCACACGGACAGTGACCTGAAGCATAGAGCAAAAATATCTGGAATTAAAAATCTGCTGATGACCATGAAACCATAGTTGATTGTCAGAAAAACACATCTGGTTCACCGATGTCCTTTGGAAGGAAATCTGCCTACTTACCTGGTCTGTCCTACGTGTGACTCCAGACTCACTCCCAACTGCCCTCTGAAATGGCCTAGCAAGTCACTCAGTTTCAAGGGCAACTGGGGATAGGCAATGCTGGTCAATAAGCGACACCCATGTTCCATGAATGAATAACAAAGTTGGAATCCATTACCCAGACGGCGGCACATTCACAGAACTGGCAATCAACAGCTCTCTCACCAAACAGGGCCCAAGGGAGCAACACCACCAGCACCCAGTAATCCAGCAGACACCAGGTGGGGCACGGGGTGAGGCAAGGGTTGGCAGTGTAAGCCTCCATATGCCCTCTCTCTCTCTCTCACACACACACACACACACACACACACACACACACACACACACAGACACACACACACAGACACACACACACACACACACACGACTTCACCCACCTGCTGCTATAATGTTGCCTGTCATCCAGAAAGTGGCCAAAGCACTGACCATGCAGCCTCTTTTGTTCCGGGGTTGAAATTCCGAAAAATAGGAAAATATGACTGGTATGGAACCGCCGACACTGAGGAAGCAAGCAGAGTTAGATTAGCACAAGACCAGTCAGTAGATAGCATGCCTACTATCAAAGATCAAACACATCCACCTCAGCTCCCTCTATCCATACAGAAGAACATTTTGGATCCAAGAGATGCTGACTTTTCCACAAGGGACTCGCACATGGATGCAAAATATTAGGGCCATTATTTCAAGGAAGAGCAGAGTAGCACACCTCAGTGTCCTGGACAGTGTCTAACCCTCAACCAACATCAGTAACAACACATCACCTGGTCTTTTAGTCCATTGCTTTTTGTGGGATCTTGCTGTATACAAAACAGCAGATGCGTTACCTACATTGCAACAACCATGTTGCTTCAAAGGTGCTTCATTGCCTGTAGAGCATGAATCGAGTGCTATACAGATCTGAATATGCATTAAACGTGGGGTGAAAGAACCTGGCAGAGGCACAAAACTTAGCCTTGAGTGTCTGTCAACAACAGGGGTTCCCAGGCTGGGTGAACAATTGGGCTCACAAGCACCCTCTCCTCTGTGGCAGCAATAGTGATTGTGGAACGGCGACTCAAGATGGAACAATCCTGGGATTAGCTCAACATGCACACAAAGGATTTCTGTCCTAATAGGCTCCCTAGGGCACTCCCGCACACACATGCTAAGGTCACATAGGGGAAGTTTTGATCAAAGGACCCCACACACATACTCTCTTCCACCTTCTTCCGTCAGGGCAAAGATACAAAAGTCTGAGGGCATGACTCAAGAACAACAACTTCTCTGCTGCCAGACTTTTGAATCTCGTATTAAGTTGATCTTTCTCTACTCCCGAGCTATGACTGCAACACTACACTCATTTCCTTCTCTATGAACAGTATGCTTTGTCTGAATAGCTCGCAAAAAAACAATACTTTTCACTGTATACTAATACATGTGACAATAATAAATCAAAAAGTTTGCAAAGCACTAGACGAAACCTAGCAATCAGTTAAAAACTCTGATAATTATCATTTGAAGACTTAATGTTACAAACCACTGGTATAGATCTTGATTGTTAAATAGTTTGTGGGAAAAGGTGATTAATTCTGTCTCTAGTCTCTGTCTGAATGGATACCAGCCAACTTTGCAATGATGGTTTGATACAGGAATGTAGTTTGGCCCGTTTCATCTTCATTGTAATAGGTAGAAGGAAGAGACTGCGTGACTAGCAAGAGATCAGAGAGAGAACGCGAATGCTGAAGTTAATTATTTAAAAACGTATTCTGTTTGTTCTGTCAAGTTAATCGGTTGCACAATGTTACAATGAAACGTAGCCCTCGGATAACTAAGGTGTCATGTATATTTCAGAGGGGTTGAGTGTGACTTGGATACCTGAGTACCTGGTTAGTCCTTATATTTCTACGTTTCTAAGCATGCAACATGCCTCTACTCTGCCAAACAAAAGGGTCGTGAACGAAGTCCAGTTCATCACGCAAACCAGCCTCCCACCCACTGATGCTGTCTACACTTCCCACTGTCTTGGAAAAGCAGCCAGCATAATCAAGGACCCCACGCACACCGTCAGGACAAAGATACAAAAGTCTGAGGACACGACTCAAGAACAACTTCTTGGCTGCCAGGCTTTTGAATGGACCTACCTCGTATTAAGTTGATCTTTCTCTACACCCTAGCTATGACTGCAACACTATACTCCTTTCCTTCTCTATGAACAGTATGCTTTGTCTGTATAGCTTGCAAGAAACAATACTTTTCACTGTATACTAATACATGTGACAAAAATAAATCAAATTAAGCTATCCTCCATGCCCTAACCCCAAAACATCTGAGGTTTCACCTTCTGAGACTGTGGGCAGATACAGAGCACCGTGGAAGTCTCAGTCAGGCTCCAAATTTGAGCCCGCCTATTAAAAAATTTATCCCAAACTGCAGAGCAAAGGAAAAGGAAGGCAGTTAGCTAGAAATGAGGTGGGTCAGAATGATCACAAACATATGGTGGCGCAGTGGTTAGCACTGTTGCCTCACAGCGCCAAGGATCCGAGTTCAATTCCATTCCTGTTGACCAGACTGTGTGGAGTTTGCACTTTCTCTCCGTGTCTATGTGGGTTTCCTCCCACAGTCTAAAGATGCGCAAGTTAGGTGAATTAGCCATGCTAAATTGCCCCTTAGTGTCCAAAGATGTGTAGGTTAAGTGGATTAGCCATGGTGAATGCTTGGAGTTACAGAGATAGGGAGGAGATGAAGGCTAGGTGGGACAGAATCGCTGCAGACTCGATAGGCCAAATTACCTCTTTCTGCAGTGTAGGGATTCTATAGCTCTATATCATCCGATGGGAATAGATTTACACAATGGCCTAAAGCCCAAGAATAATGAGTCACAGAATGCTTCCGCACAGAAGGAAGTCATTCATCCCATCTTTACGATGCTAACTCTTTGAAAAAGCTTTCCAATTAATCCCACTCCCCTAATCTTTCCCCATAGCTTTGCAAATATTTCCTTTTCTGGTATTCATTAGTTCCTCTTTTGAGAGTTACAATTAAATCCAACGCAATCTTTATGTTGAGCTATTTACCATTTATATAGATGATCTGGAGGAGGGAACCGAGTGTAGGGTGTCGAAATTTGCTGATGACACCAAGATTGGGGGAAAGGCAAATTGTGCGGAGGGTGTGGAGAGTCTGCAGAAGGATCTAGATAGGCTGGGCGAATGGGCCAGGAAATGGCAAATGGAATTTAATGTTGGCAAGTGTGAGGTGGTCCACTTTGGTAGGAAGAATGGTAGGAAGGACTATTACTTACGTGGCGAAAAACTGCAGCAGGCGACGGTGCAGAGGGACCTCGGGGTCCTTGTGCATGAGTCGCAAAAACCCAGCCTGCAAGTGCAGCAGGTGGTCAGGAAGGCGAATGGGATGCTGGCCTTCATAGCGAGGGGGATTGAATATAAAAGTAGGGAGGTCTTGCTGCAGCTGTATAGGGCATTGGTGAGGCCGCAGCTGGAGTACTGTGCGCAGTTTTGGGCGCCGCACCTGCGCAAGGATATTTTGGCCCTGGAGGGAGTGCAGAGGAGGTTTACTAGGCTGATACCGGAGTTGAGGGGGTTGAGCTATGAGGAGAGGCTGAATAAACTGGGCTTGTACTCGTTAGAGTTTAGAAGAATGAGGGGAGATCTCATTGAGACGTATAAGATGATGAATGGGATGGATAGGATAGAGGTGGAAAGACTCTTCCCGCTCAAAAAAGACAGTAGGACTAGGGGGCACAGCCTCAAGATAAAGGGGGGGCGGTTCAGAACGGAGTTGAGGAGGAACTTCTTCACTCAAAGGGTGGTGAATCTCTGGAATTCTCTGCCCGTTGAAGTGGTGGAGGCTGCCTCGCTAAATATTTTTAAGAAGCGGGTTGATGGGTTTTTGATAAGAGAGGGGATTAAGGGTTATGGGGAGAGGGCGGGAAAGTGGAACTGAGCCACGACAGATCAGCCATGATCTTATTGAATGGCGGGGCAGGCTCGAAGGGCCAGATGGCCTACTCCTGCTCCTATTTCTTATGTTCTTATGTTCTTATACGTCAACAGTATTCTCATTTGTGGCTCCAATGCACAGTTCCAGCTCCGACAGCCACGTAGGTCAAAGTCTCCTCACTCCACTCCAACCCACACCATCCCACTCAATTTCTGCTCTTGCACAGAGCAGGCAGAGAAAACTGACCAGCAACTCACAACTAAGATGAGCCCCTCTTGAGAGGCAGAACTTAAGGAAGAGCTGTGGAAGAAGATTAGTACTCCAGCAACCTTTCTAATGATCCCATCCACTTTTTCAAACTCAGCTGAATATGTTTGGGACGAGGGGGAGAAGGAACAAAGATGCGAGACAATACAGTAAAGTCCCATCACACAGCAGCAGGCCATGTTCTGTGCTTTGGCCACTTAGTCACACACACTGCAGGGAACTAAGGGAGGTGAAGAGAGGAGCATTAGCAGCTCGACTCAATACTCACCCGATTCCACTTATGAATCGCAAGAGTAGGAATTGCCAAAATTCAGATGCCATACTGGACACAGCTCCAAAGATACCATTCACCGCCAAAGAAAATACAAGAATTCGCTGACGGCCTTTTAAGTCTGCGAGAACGCCCCATATGTATCCCCCAATCATCATACCTGCAGAAATCAAGAAGAAACATTGTCAATCCAAGGGTGCGTACACGTAACTCAGACTAACCCACTGGAAAAAATGAATTGCATCCATACCAGATACCAAGTCATCCTAAAGCCATCTAGTCAAATATTCTGAAGTACAAAGCAGCAGACAGTTTAGATTCAGGGTGAGGAGAAATTTTGAACTTAAGGCAGCCACTCATAACTACAACCACATCCAATCACAACTACACCTACCTCCAAAGTCCACAGGGCCTTTGACACTCACTGGGTTTAACTTTTCATATGAAATCTCCAACAGTGCACAGCTTTCCCTCATTCACTCCCTCCACCACTAGTGCACAGTGGCTGCAGTATATGCCATCTACAAGATGCGCTGCAGCAACTCACCAAGGCTCCTTCGACAGCATCTTCCAAACCTCTTCCACCTGGAAGGACAAAGGCAGCAGACGCATGGGAACTCCAGCAGCTGGAGATTTCCCCTCCAAGCCACCCACCATTCTGACTTGGAAATATATCACTGTTCTTTCACTTGTCACTAGGTCAAAATCCTGAAATTCTCTCACTAACAGCACTGTGGATGTACCTACACCGCACTGATTGCAGCGCTTCAAGAAGACAGTTCAATACTACCCTCTCAAGGGCAATTAGGGATGGGTAACAAATGCTAGTCTAACCAATGACACTCCACCCTGGGAAACACCAGGTTAAAAACTTACAAGTACCTGTTTTGAATTACGCACTCAGGACCCCAGAGTGCATTAAAGCGACATTTGAAAGCCATTAAATAAATGTTGTACATTCAATTTTTAATCTATGATGATGAATCTACACACATTCATGATTTAACTGAATCAAATTACGCATTTGTTAAACTTTTTTTTAAGCATTGAAGGAAGCAAATATTGTAGGTAGGGTGGATTTGGTGGCAGAGTGGCTAGCACTGCTGCCTCACAGCCTCAGGGACCTGGGTTCGATTCCCAACTTGGGTGACTGTGCAGAATCTGCATGGGTTTCCTTAGGTGCTCCGGTTTTCTCCCAAGGTCCAAAAAACATGCTGGTTAGGTGCACAGGCCGTGCTAAATTCGCCGTCAGCATACCCGAACAGGCGCTGGAGTGTAACTTAATTGCAGTGTTACCGTAAGCCTGCTTGTGACGATAATAAATAAACTTTTTAAACTTTTCATAGTCGCTGGGTCAAATTCCTGGAACATCCTACCTAAAAATACCATGGGTGTACCTACACCAGTTAGACTGCAATGATTCATTACCCTTGAGAAGATAGCTCACCACTACTTTCTGAAGGGTAATTAGGGATGGGCAACAGATGCTGGACTTGCCAGCACTCACATTCCATGAAAGAACAGAAATCTGGCAGTGTTATGGGTCACTTAATCTAGTCGCAACCCAAAATTGACTCAATTCCACTAAATGTTAATTCTTGATTTCATTTGGCGGGTTCTGCATCACCCATCCAGCATCTCATCAGTGAGCCCTGTGCCATCATCAAAGCTTACCATCAACCATCCACAAATCAATACGGGTTTGGGGCAGAGAAGCTTGTGCAAACCAGGCTATCGCATCATTGGGACAGAAGAAACACGCACTCTTTGACCAGATGAAGGAGACGTGACATGTGGAAATGGCAGACAGAAAAACTTCCACGTTAGTCTCCTCATTTTCAGGCTTGCCTTGGATACCTCTGAGTTTAAGGTCATTTATTCGTGTCACAATTAAGGCTTACATTAACGCTGCAATGAAATTCCCCCAGTTGCCACACTCCGGTGCCTGTTTAGGTATACCAAGGGAGAATTTAGTGTGGCCAATGCATCTAACCAGCACGTCTTTCACTCTGTGGGGTGGAAACTGGGGCACGTGGAGGAAATGCACAAAGACATGGGGAGAATGTGCAGACACCGCACAGTGACCCAAGCTGGGAATCGAACCGAGGTCGCTGGCACTGTGAGGCAGCAGTGTTAACCACTGTGCCACCGTGCCTGCAGCTGCCTGGCATTGAGACCCAAGTGGGCTGTCTCAGTTGCTGGTGGTTAGTGCACAAGCTCGAGGCTTGTGCTACCAAATAAACACAAGCCTACCAAATAAACCTGTTGGGCTTTAACCTGGTGTTGTGAGACTTCTTGTTTACCCCAGTCCAACGCCAGCATCTCCACGTCAGTTGCTGGTACCAGGAATAGCCGTCAGTTTGTGAAAAGGCCTACCTAGGAAGATGCTTGCTGTCAGCCAACCCATATCTGCCGTGCTAAGGTGAAGATCGCAGCGGGCAGTGGGAAGCAGGAATGACACGCACACAATTTCAACTGCATCGCTGGCATTTGCCCAGCCACAGATAATCAACAGTGCCGCGTGGAAAGTGCCAAACCCTGAAAAAGTTAACAGAAAATAAAGTTAGGCTTTCCAACAGCAATAAAGTAAAACTGACAGAGAAAGAAAAAACACAACATTCAATAATGATTATTCAAGCCCTCGGAATTCAAATCGCCACAGTAAAACTGGTGGGATTCTCAGTCGTACCTGAGCACTCTTCAACGTCATCAGTTTTTGTCTTTATGGCCAACGGTTTTATTTTGGAATACTTTAGGTTTCATTACAATCTGTTTACATAATACCTTTAATACAGCAGGATGTCATAGAATCCTACAGTGCAGGAGGTGGCCATTTGGCCCATCAAGTCTGCACCGACCACAATCCCATCCAGTCCCTATCCCCATAACTCAATGCATTTACCCTAGCTGACATTAAGGGGAAATTCAGCATGGCTAATCCACCTATACCACACATCTTTGGAGCATGGGACGAAACTGGAGCACCCAGAGGAAACCCATGCAGACATGGGGAAAACATGCAGACTCCACACTGATAGTGATCCAAGCTGGGAATCAAACCCGGGTCCCTGGCGCTGTGCAGCAGCAGTGCTAACCACTGTGCTACCATGCAGCACCTTAGGATTTTCACAGAAGCATTACATAGGAACACAGACCAAGAGTAGGCCATTCAGCCCATTGAGCTTGCTCCATCATTCAATACGCTCATGGCTGATTATCTACTTCAATATCTTTTTCCCCTTCATAGTGTCCCCATATTCCTTTATGTCAATGATATTTAGAAACCTGTCAATCTCTGCTTGAAACATACTTAATGACTGACCTTCCACAACCCCCTGGGGAGAGAAGTCCAAAGATTCACAACACTAAGTAAAAAAAATCTCATCTTGGTCCTATTTTGAAATTGTGCCACCTTGTTTTAGACTCGCCAACTAAAGGAAACATTTGACCTACATCTACCCTGTTGATTCCTTCAAGTATTTCTTATTTTGCTTCAAGCATAACATAGCCCAGGACACCAGAATTGCCCTGATGTTCTTCCGAATAGTGATGGCATCTTATACCTGCACTCAAGAGTGCAGAAAACGCCTCAGTTTAACATCCCGCCAGAAAAACTGCACTTCCAACAGCCCAGCACTCCACCATGAGGGGACAATCTGGATTTTGTGCCCACAGAGTGGCACAATAGCACAGTGGTTAGCACTGCTGTCTCACAATGCCAGGGACTTGAGTTCAATTCCCGGCCTTGGGTCAATGTCTGTGTGCAGTATCATGTTCTCCCCATGTCTTCATGGGTTTCTCTGGGTGCTCTGGTTTCCTCCCACAGCCCAAAAGACGTGCTGGTTAGTTGCATTGGCCATGCTAAATGCTCCCTTAGGGTACTCAAAAGGAGCCAGGAGCAGGGTAATTAGGGCATTATCATAGTAACTTCATTGCAGTGAAAATGCAAGCCTACTTGTGACACTAATAAATAAGCTTAAACTTAAAAGATCTTTGGACTGAACCCAGAACCTTCTGAGCCAGTGGCCAGAGTGCTGCCCACTGAGGGCACAGCTGGTCGCCAACACATGATTGCCCGACAGAACAAGAATTTCATCTCAGGCCACCAAACCAAAGCGAAGGTCTGGACTCGCAGCGAGAGCATGACAATTATTACAATACAGTCAACAATCATTTTCCAACTGACACAAAAGCATAAAAGGATTGCAGAAAACAATACCAGTTTCTTCCACAGCTTCTTCAAAGGTCAACGCGGCTTGGTGACTATTCCGTCCAGCTTTCTTCCGATCAAGAAACTCGCCTGCAAGAGAAGTAGTCATTCCCTTACTCATCGGTGTAAAGCAGCTCCAAAAGGGGAAGATAAACTGAGGACTGGAGGAGCAGTGAACTGACTGGAAACTGGCACGAGCGTGCAGTTTAAATATACCAAAATGTTCCACCCACAATGCAAGAGGGAAGGCCCTCAAGCAACACAGAGGGAGAGATTGTGACGCAGGGCTGATATCGCCACAACACACCTTCCAATTGTGAGCAACAGGTAAAGATGCTGTTAACACATATATCTGTACACCATACAAAAATAGCCTAAAGTCAGGTAGACTGGATATAGTCAGGCACATTGCTAACCCACATTATGGGAACAACTGTGATTTTAGTCACAAACACAGGACATAAAATTCGCTGCTGCTAACAGAACAATAGTCAGGGACAATAAAGAGACTGCCTGTGGTGCAGGAATAATGCCAGATGTGTAGCGTGCAGTGAAGCATACACCACATTCTGTAAGAATGTATAAGGTCCAGGTTGTAAAAACAAATGGTATGCAAAATGTGTTGATTCTACAACTGAGCATACTCCCTAAAGGGGAAGAAGGTCACTGAGATAGTCAGGACAGCAGTGATTAAGTTGGCAAAAGGTTGATTACAGCTGGTCTGAACTGGACATGTGAACAGTTTTAGATAAGACGGATGGGTACCCATAAGGACTAATCAAGTAAGGACATTAAATCAACACTACAAACATGCACTCTTATGGTTAGAAGGGGAGTAGAGGGGATGGGAACTTGGGGCACCTTGGGCCAACAGGGGAATGACAACACATAGATGGGACAGGGACCACCAATTAGGGTAGAACAACATATTGCAAAGCCATTACAATGCTTGTAGAAAAAATATAAAAACGTGCTGCAAACCGACGTAAGGTGTGCCTATATTTTTGGACACCCGGTCTTGCAAGAACGTTAAATAAAATATCTTGCTCCTTCAGAACTTGACTCGACTAAAATTGTTTGACTGTGAGCTGCGTTTCTCACACAGCTGACATGAAAATCCAGTTTGCGGGAACTCCTCTGAGAAAAAGCAAAATTGGCAACTTTCAAAATAATACTTAAGCAAAATAAAGTTATTTTTTTAAAAGAAGTCAGTGGTTCTGTTAAGAGATATACACAGAGGTGCAGTCGCACAAATAGGATGCAAAAGAAGAATTAGATCAGTGCTCCAAAGCACTTATAAGGCACTTTAACTCTAAACTGGTGTCAGGATGGCAAGGCGTATTTAAATAACAAATTTATGGTGTCTTTACATGTACAAATGTATTGTGTTATACTTGAGGACAACAACACCATAGCAACCTGAAATTAGATGCCCCGCCCTGATCACTTACCAATCTGGAGAGAGGCCAAATCACAAAGTAGGAAGCCATTCTACTCAATAAACTGGCAACAAGTCTTTAGAGAATGGGACGCAGAGGACAGTATATTCTTCAATCATGAATAATAACTTTCTTTAACTTTGGGAACACACGTACAAATTAAAACTTGTTGCTGGGCCTCGGTACAGAGGCAGAAATGGTCTTGAGGCCCATCGGTGTCTGTGAAATGCTGCAATATGGAAAGGAAAAGCAGAGGAAGCGAAACAGAGCGAGACACAGCAACAATGCGACTGCCAGAAAGAAAGATCCAAAGCAGCAGGTCAGACAGTGAGGTAAGAACAGAGTGTCTGAGAAAGTGAACGGAGAAACAAATTGAAATGTGACATTAATGCCCCAGTAAGAGTGGGTTTCCTCTCCATACTGCAGCATGTCACAGGTTGCAAACGGACTGGACTAACCCTCAGACTGCTGCAGGGGAGAGGGATGGAGTCAGGAGTCAGGGAACAGGATTGGGAGTGGGGACAACGGCAGTCTTCCCAAGATTTCAGGGCAATTGGCGGGCCATATTGCAGCTTTGTAGAACTTTAGTCTGGCCATATTTGGAATATTGCGGTCGCCACACTACCAGAAGGATGTGGAGGCTTTGGAGAGGGTACAGAAAAGATTTACTAGGGATGTTGCCTAGGTTGGAGGCTATTAGTTATGAGGAGAGGTTGGACAAAAGAGGCTGAGAGACAACCTGATAGAAGTTTTTAATGTGTCACCCCAGAAATGGCACCACTGACAGTACAACACACCCTCAGTACTGTACTGGAGGTTTTGTGGTCAAGTCTCTGGAGTGAGGCTTAACACTACGACCTTGTGGCTTGGGTGTCAGTGTTACTCAGGCCCAATCTGAACTATAAAAGCTTTTCCCTAGGTAGAAATGTCAATCATGTGGAAACATAGGTTTAAGGTGAAAGAGGGAAAGTTCAAAGGAGATATGAGGGGCAAGTTTTTTTTTACAGAGGATGGTAAGTGCCTAGAGTGCGCTACCAAGGAGGTTGTAGAAGCAGGTAGAACAGCAACGTTTAACAGGCATCCTGACAGATACATGAATAGGCAAGGAATAGAGAGGACGAGGGCTACGTAGAAGGGTCGGTGCAGGCTTGGTGTGCCAAAGGGCCTGTTCCTGTGGTGCACTTTTTCCTTTAATTGGAGTAAATTTTGGAAGAGCTAATTTAACAACAGTTGACAGAGATAGAGTTATGCTGAGATACAGCTGGGTCTCATCAGCATACATGAGAAAACTAATGTTGAGCTTTCGAACTATGTCACAGAGAGGAGGCAAATAGAAAAATGATGCAGAAAAATCATAACAGGAGGCAGCCATTTAGCTCCTGAGGTTTGTTTCACCGTCCCACGGACAGCATCACTGATCTGCATGTACATTAGTTAAAAGTTTTCAACGTTTGCAGTTTATTTATTAGTAGACTTACATTAACACTGCAATGGAGTTACTGTGAAAATCCCCCTAGTTGCCACGCTCCAGCGCCTGTTCGGGTACACTGAGGGAGAATTTAGCATGGCCAATGCACCTAACCAGCACCATTTCAGAATGAGGGAGGAAACCCACAGACACAGGGAGAACGTGCAGACTCCACACAGACAGTGATCCAAGCCAGGAATCAAACCCAGGTCCCTGGCACTGCGAGGCAGAAGTGCTAATCACTGTGCCACCATGTCATCTTTAGGCTACTCATTTACAGCACAGTGGAAGCTGGTTGCACACATATCAGCTGCCTCCTGATCCTAGCTGCAGCCACACTTGAAAAATACATTGATGGAAATGCTGGGGGACATCCTGGAGACCGTGATATCTGCTACTTGCTAATATCAGTGACAAAACCTATATGATTCTTGCAGCAAGTTCAGTACTTTCTTTCAAAAATCCACTGTTAGAGTGGTGGTGGAGGGCTATATCATACACAGGTGAGCATCATGACAGACCCTAGCGGAAGAGGAACAGAATTTGTTATTGGTCCACAACACACTTGAGGATCATCAGAACAGAGAGAAATCATATCGAAACCTGATTCACATGAAATGATTTGAAACAACAACTCTGCATTTTCAAGAAGCCTGACTAAAGCAGTATAAAAGATGCTCATGTGGCATTTTCTGACAACACCAAACAGTTCTGTTTTTTAAGCAAGTTCTGTTAACAGGGCTCTCTGCCTGTGGTCACACTGAGCAGCCAACCTTGCTGGAATTTTCATTTTTGAGTTGCATCAGTGAGAAACTCAAGTCGAAAATCCATCAGAATAGCTCAGGATTCCGGATGTCTCAGATTCCTGTGTGGAGCACAGTGTGCCTGCGACTGTGTGTGTGTGTGTGTGTGTGTGTGTGTGTGTGTGAGAGATTTGCACCTTAGATCTGAAGACACATTCTGTTCGATTGAAAACAAGTTTCTTGACTCATCCACACAACCCCACGCATTTAACCCACTATCCCCCAACACGAAGGGGGAACTTAGCATGGTCAATCCGCCTAACACGCACATCTTTGGACAGCTCGAGTCACTGTCTCTGCAGAGTCTGCACGTTCTCCCCGTGTCTGTGTGGGTTTCTTCCAGGTTCTCTGGTTTCCTCCCACAGTCCAAAAGACGTGCTTGTTCGGTGCACTGGCCATGTTAAATTCTCCCTCAGCGTACCCAAACAGGCACCAGAGTGTGGCGACGAGGGGATTTTCACAGCAACTTCTTTGCAGTGTTAACATAAGCCTACTTGTGACATTAATAAATAAAATTTAAATTTTTAAAACTTTTAAGAATCCAGTAGCTTTCAACTACATCACTTCTCATTATTTAAAACTCCAGAGAACACAGACCCAATTTACTCAACCTCTCATTTTACGATAATCCTTTCATCCCAGGGACCAACCTAGTGAACTTTTTTTGAGCTGATTCCGCTGCAAGCATACCCTTCCTGCACGTAGTATTCAGGTAGGGTCTCACCAAAGCCCTAAAATTCTAGACTTTTTTACTTCTGCACTCCAATGGTAAAAGGAAATAGTTGAAGAAGGTAACGCGGATGGTGGATACGGACTTCCATAAGACATTTCACAAAGTGCCACATAACAAGTTCATCAGCGAAGATGAAGATGATGGAATAGAAGGGATAGTTGTGTGGAAATTGAGAATTGAAGAAAGGATATGCTTGCAGCAAGGCTGGCTATGTGGGTCCCTAGGATGAGGTGTTTGTCCTATGGGGTGAGGCTGAGTAAATTGGGCCAAAATTCTCTGGAGTTTGGAACAATGAGACATGATTGAACATATAAAATTCCAGAGGCTTAATCAGAATGCGAAAGACGCTGAGAGCTGATTCAACTGGGTGAGGAGTCTAAAACTTTGTAACACGGTCTCAGGATAAGGAGTTAATCATTTAGGACTGAGACGCGAAGAAATTACTTCACTCCAAGGATTGTGAATGTTTGGAATTCCCTACCCCATATTATCAAATATATTTAAGACTGGAACTTGTGCTCCTAGGAAATTGGGGGAGTGGCTGGGAAAGTGGAGTTAGAACCATAGAAACTATACAGCATAGAAAGGAACCATTCAGCCCATCTTGCCCATGCTGACCCAAAGACACCCAAGTCCCCTTGCCAATCCCACCTTCCTGCATATGCCTAATAGCCCTGCAGCTTACAGCACATAAGGTGGAGATCCAGGTACTTTTCAAATTAGTTTAGGGTTTCTGCCTCCACCACCAAGTCAGGCCGTCAAATCATTGAATCCTTCTAAGGAAGTAGTGCAATGTTGGTCTGAGGAATTGGATGATCTCCTAACGGATTGCTGAGAGTCAGTAGACTGGTCAATATTTAAAAACACTGCGACCAACCTGAATGAGTACGCCACTACAGTAACGGTCTTCACGAGCAAGTGGGCAGAAGACTGTGCCAAAGAAGCAAATCCCAAACAGAAAACAGATGAACAGGGATCCCCGCTGCTTCCTAAAGTCTAGGTCTGAAGCGCTCAAGTCAAGCAACCCTGACCTACACAAGAAAGCCAGAAATTATCTAAGGAGATCCAAAGATGCCTGTACCGAACCAAGCTAGAGTCCCAGACTAGCCACACAGAAGTCCCCCCACCAAAGACATAAAAGGTTACAAGACAAAGGCAGGTAAAATCGCCGGCACCAACGCACCTCTCCCTGATGAGCTCAATGCATTCTATGCCCGTTTTGAGCAAGAAGTCAGGGAAAGCACACCACGCGCACCCCCCCCTCACCACCACACCAGAAGCCTCAGGTGAACCTGTATCCGAGATCACTATTGCAGATATCAGAGCAGCCTTCTCAAAGGTCAACCCTCAGATGGGATACCTGAATAAACACTCGCGGACCAGTTGGCAAGGGTATTTGCAAATCTTCAATCTCTCTTTACACCAATCTGAGGTCCCTATCTGCTTCAAGGAGACATTCTGGTACCAAAGAAAAGCCAAGCGGTGTGCCTTAATGACTATCATCCAGTGGCTCTGTCATCCATCATCATGAAGTGCTTCGAAAGTTCATCGTAGCATGAATTAATTCCAGTCTCCCAGACTGCCTGGGTCCCCTACAGTCTGCCTATCACCGCAATAGGTCACAGCTGATACCTGGACCTGCACTCAATCCTGGAACACCAAGATAACAAAGACACCTATGTTAGACTCCTATTTATCAACTACAGCTCAGCCTTCAACACCATCATTCCTATGAAACTCAACTTGGCTCCACCCTCTGCGACTGGATCCTGATAATACACACACCCCAATCAGTAAGGATAGGAAACAACACCTCTTCCATGATCATCCTCAACACCAGTGCCCCACAAGGTTGTGTCCTCAGCCCCATACTATACTCCTTATACACCTATGACTAAATGGCTAAATACCCCTGCAACTCAATTTTCAAGTTTGCTGATGACACCGCCGCAGTGGGCCAGATCACAAAGACAAGACAGAGTACAGGAAAAGAGATAGGGAATCTGATGAACTGGTGCGGCGACAATAATCTCTCTCTCAATGTCAACAAAACAAAGGAGATAATCATCACCTTCAAGAACACAGCGAAGGACATACCCCTATCTACATCAATGGGAATAATGTAGAAATGGTCAACAGCTTCAGGTTTTTAGGTGTCTGGATCACCAACAACCAGTCCTTGTTTCCCCATGCTGACACTATAGTTAAGAAATCCACCAATGCCTCTATTTTCTCAGAAAACTAAGGAAATTTGGCATGTCTGCTACAATTCTCTCTGACTTTTATGGATGCACTAGAAAGCATTCTTTTTGGCTGTATCACAGCTTGGTACAGCAAGAAACTACAAAGGGTCATGAACAAATCCATCACATAAACCAACCTCAATCCATTGACTCTGTCTACATTTCCTGCTGCCTGAAAAAGTAGACAGCATAAATAAGGACCCCATGCTCCCGGATACACTCTCTTTCATCGGGAAAAAGATACAAAAATCTAAGGTCACGTATGAACCGACTCAAGAACAGCTTCTTCCCTGCTGCTATCAGACTTTTGAATGGATCTACCTCATACTAAATTCATCTTTCTCTACACCCTAGCTATGACTGTAATGCTACATTCTGCACTCTCTTCTTTCCTTCTCTATGAACGGTGTGCTTTGTTTGTATCGCACACAAGAAACAACACTTTTCACTACTTACTAATACGTGTGACAATAATAAATCAAACCAAATCAAAGGCAGTGAATTCCAGATAGCCTCAGCATAAGAAGTTCTTTCCTTCTGTCTTCTCTAATCCTTCTGCCACTTAGTTTGAATTTATGACCCCTGGTTTTTGAACCCTGTACTCTCTCCCTATCACTCAGTTATGTCACCCCATGTTGAAGCCCAAGATTAGCCATGGTCGTACTGGGCCCTGTGCCTATTTCTTATGTTCTCCTGGGAAAATGCTGGCCAAGTGAGAGGAAACAAAGTGGCTGCATTCCTGACTGACTGGTCTCAGCTGAGTTCCCAGGTGAGGCTTTTCTCGATCCCTATCAATGAGTTACTGGAGTGCAGAATTTCAACATTTGCAGGTGACACAAAACTTGGAAGTATTAGGAACAAGATCATGATGGACTTTAAGAGCATGCAGACAGGCTAGATAAAAGTATACAACACATCATAGATACAATTTAACACAGAAGTGTGAGTAGATGGAATTTAACACAAATGTGAAGTGGTACACATCGGTAAAAAGAACGAGGAAAGGTAATATAAAACAAAAGGGTAAAATTCCAAAAGGGTGTGGGCACAGAGAGAGATGATGTACATATGCTGGCGTTGGACTGGGGTAAACACAGTAAGAAGTCCCACAACACCAGGTTATAGTCCAACCAGTTTATTCAATAGTAATCCCACAAGCTTTCAGAGACGGTTTACTATCAAATAAACTGGTTGGACCATAACCTGGTGTTGTGAGACTTCTTACACAGAGAGAGACCCAGTGGGCCTTCGTGTACAAATCATGGAAGGGGGCAAGGCAGGTTGAGAAATGATTTTAAAAACTTACATGGAATTTTAAAAAGGTGTCATACAAAGTTACAAACAAGCTTTAGAAAATTCTGGGCACCACACATCAGGAAGGATCTGAAGATTTTTAAGATCGGGGCCAGGCTTAGGACTTCAGTCCTGTGAATGGATTAGAGGTGCGGGGTTGTTCTCATCAAAAAGGAGATTTGATAAGACCATAAGACACAGTAGCAGAATTAGGCCACTCAGCCCATCGAGTCTGCTCCACCATTCAATCATGGCTGATATTTTTCTCACTCCCATTCTCCTGCCTTTTCCCCATAACACCTGATCCCCTTATTAATTAAGAACCTGTTTGTCTCCGTCTTGAAGACACTCAATGACCTGGCCTCCACGCTTTCTGCGGCAAAGAGTTTCACAGATTCACCACTCTCTGGTTGAAGAAATTCCTCCTCATCTCTGTTTTAAAGGATTGTCCCTTTAGCCTGAGATTATGCCCTCTGGTTCTAGTGCTTCCTACTAATGGAAACATCCTCTCCACGTCCACTCTATCCAGGCCTCGCAGTATCCTGTAAGTTTCAATAAGATCCCTCACATCCTTCTAAACTCCAACAAGTAGAGAACCAAAGTCCTCAACCATTCCTCATACAACAAGCTCTTCACTCCAGGGATTATTCTTGTGAACCTCCTCTGGACCCTTTCCAAGGCTAGCATATGCTTCCTTAGATTATGGGGCCTAAAACTGCTCACAATACTCTAAATAGTGTCTGACCACAGCATATACAGCTTCAGAAGTACATCCCTGCTCCTGCATTCTTACCCTCGTGACATGAATGCTAACATTGCATTTGCCTTCCTAACTGCCAAATGAACCTTAAGAGAACCTTGAACAAGGACTTCCAAGTACCTTTGTGTTTCTGATTTCCTAAGCATTTCCCCATTTAGAACAAAGTCTATGCCTCCATTCCTCCTTTCAAAGTGCATAACCTCATACTTTTCCACATTGTATTCCATCTGCCACATCTTTGCCCACTCTTCTAACCTGTCCAAATCCTTCTGCAGGCCCCCTGCTTCCTCAATACTAACTATCCCTCTACATATCTTTGTATCATCTGCAAACTTAGCAATACTGCCTTTAGTTCCTTCCTCAAATCATAGATTGTGAAATGTATATTGTGAAATGTTGTGGTCCCAGCACTGACTCGAGGCACACCACTAGTCACCAGCCGCCATTTTGAAAAAGAGCCCTTTATCCCTACTCTCTGCCTTCTGCCAGTCAGCCAATCCTCTATCCATGTCAGGATCTTACCCTTAACACCATGGGCACTTAACTTATTTAACAATTTCCCACGTGGCACCTTGTCAAAGACCTTCTTGAAATCTAAATAAATTATGTCCACTGGTTCTCCTTTATCTAACTTCCTTGTTACCTCCTCAATGAACTCCAACAGATTTGTCAAACATGACCTCCCCTTAACAAAGCCATGCAGACTCAGTCCTACTTTATCAAGTACTCTGCAATCTAATCTTTAATAATGGACTCTCAAATCTTGCATTGACCAAAGTCAGGCTAACTGACTTACAATTTCCTATCTGCTGCCTCCCTCCCTTCTTAAACAGCAGTGTTACATTCCCTACTTTCCAGTCCTGAAAGAGGCATTGGTGGTGATTCCTGAAAGATCACCACCAATGCCTCCACAATTTCCTCAGCTATCTCTTTTAGAATCCTGGGGTGTAGTCCATCTGATCCAGGTAATTTATCCACCTTCAGATCTTTCCGTTTCCCCAGAATCTTCTCCTTAGTGATGGCCACTGCACTCCCCTGTGCCCCCTGACTCTCCTGGAGCTCTGGCATCCCACTGCTATCTTCCACTCTGAAGACTGATGCAAAGTAACTATTCAGTTCCTCTGCCATTGCTTTGTTTCCTATTATTACTTCTCCAGCCTCATTTTCCAATGGTCCAATGTCTATTTTTGCCTCTCCTTTTATACATTGAAAAAAACTCTTCCTATTTTCTTTTATATTACTAGCTAGCTTACACTCATGGTTTATTCATCTCCCCCACTTACTGCTTTTTTAGTTGTCCTCTGCTCACTTTTAAAGGCTTCCCTGTCATCTGGCTTTTCACTAATTCTTGCCACTTTGTATGCTTTTTCTTTTATGCTGTCCTTGACTTCCCTCATCAGCCATGGATGCCTCGTCCTCCCCTTAGCATGTTTCCTCCTCCTTGGGAAGAATTTCTGTTGTGCCTCGCAAATAACTCCCAAAAACTATTGCCATTGCTGTTCCACTGTTTTCCCTGTTAAGCTCCCTTTCCAATCAACTCTGGCGAGCTTCTCCCTCACGTCTTTGTCGTTACATTTATTTAATTGTAATAGTTACATCTGATTCCAACTTCTCCCTCTCAAACAGAAGTGTAAATTCTATCATATTGTGGTCACTGCTCTCTAAGACTTCCGTCACCTTAAGTTGCCTAATCAGAGGGGTTGGAAGTTGGGAGGTGTATAGACAGACCTTTGGTGGAGGTTTCGGGAAGCAGAAGATGCTGCATTATGATGATTGGCAAAGGTGATAGGAGGAAAAAACTTTTTTAAACAGTGAACGGTTGGGACCTGGGATGCACTGCCTGGGAATGTGGTGGAGGCAGATTCAATTGTGGCTTTCAAAACTTAATTGGGCAAGCATCTAAATAGAAAATTTTAGGCCCATGAGTAAAGGTGGGGGAAGAGGAGGAGTGAGGGGTCACTGAGCTACTTTTTTTGCAGAGGGCCAGCAAGAACATGAATGGCCTCCTTTGTGTGATAACCATTTTATGATTCCATGTGATTTAGTTTAATTGTTTTACCAAAAAGATTCATAGCGTGGGGTGACTGAGTCACCACGGAGGAGCATGGAGAGCAATGCAAAGATTGACAGGCAGATTGACTATTAACAAGTCTGGAGAAGTGCCAGATCAATTCCAGAGAATTACTTTTAAAATATTTAAGCAGCGCAAATATCAAACACCACACCAAGAATAAACATAGCTCTGCAATGAGAAGCAGGAAGAACCATCTCACTGACATACATAAAATAAAGACCTGTTTTCTTACAAGCATTTTTACAACACATAATAGAATCCATAGGATAAAATCCACAGAATCCTTACACTGTAGGAGGCCATTCGGCCCATCAGGTTGACACCAACCACAACTCCACTCAGGCCTTATTCCCATAATCCCACATTTTTATCCTCTTGATCCCCAGATATTCGGTTCAATTTAGCATGGCCAATCATCCTAAACTACACAACACTGGAAAACCAGAGCACCTGGAGAAAACCCATGCAGACATGGGCAGAATGTGCAAATTCCACACAGTTACCCAAACTGGGAATTGAACCCAGCTACCCGGCGCTGTGAAGCAGCAGTGCTAATCACTGTGCTGCCGTGCTACCCCTTCACTACAGGTGAAGCAGTTTCACATCATCAGGATTTTCCAAATTGGGGGGGGGGGTGCGGGCGAAGGGGTATGGGGGGGGTGAAGGGGTATGGGGGGGGCGAAGGGGTATGGGGGGGCGAAGGGGTATGGGGGGGGCGAAGGGGTATGGGGGGGGCGAAGGGGTATGGGGGGGGCGAAGGGGTATGGGGGGGGCGAAGGGGTATGGGGGGGGCGAAGGGGTATGGGGGGGCGAAGGGGTATGGGGGGGGAGAAGGGGTATGGGGGGGGCGAAGGGGTATGGGGGGGGCGAAGGGGTATGGGGGGGGCGAAGGGGTATGGGGGGGCGAAGGGGTATGGGGGGGCGAAGGGGTATGGGGGGGCGAAGGGGTATGGGGGGGCGAAGGGGTATGGGGGGGCGAAGGGGTATGGGGGGGCGAAGGGGTATGGGGGGGGCGAAGGGGTATGGGGGGGGCGAAGGGGTATGGGGGGGGCGAAGGGGTATGGGGGGGCGAAGGGGTATGGGGGGGGCGAAGGGGTATGGGGGGGGCGAAGGGGTATGGGGGGGGCGAAGGGGTATGGGGGGGGCGAAGGGGTATGGGGGGGGCGAAGGGGTATGGGGGGGGCGAAGGGGTATGGGGGGGGCGAAGGGGTATGGGGGGGGCGAAGGGGTATGGGGGGGGCGAAGGGGTATGGGGGGGGCGAAGGGGTATGGGGGGGGCGAAGGGGTATGGGGGGGGCGAAGGGGTATGGGGGGGGCGAAGGGGTATGGGGGGGGCGAAGGGGTATGGGGGGGGCGAAGGGGTATGGGGGGGGCGAAGGGGTATGGGGGGGCGAAGGGGTATGGGGGGGGCGAAGGGGTATGGGGGGGCGAAGGGGCATGGGGGGGCGAAGGGGCATGGGGGGGCGAAGGGGTATGGGGGGGCGAAGGGGTATGGGGGGGGCGAAGGGGTATGGGGGGGGCGAAGGGGTATGGGGGGGGCGAAGGGGTATGGGGGGGGCGAAGGGGCATGGGGGGGCGAAGGGGCATGGGGGGGCGAAGGGGTATGGGGGGGCGAAGGGGTATGGGGGGGGCGAAGGGGTATGGGGGGGGCGAAGGGGTATGGGGAAGGGGGGAGGCAATGGCCGGGAGAATATATGTTCTGTGTCCGTGCTTCACCCCTCTCCCTCACCCTCACCCTCCTCATCCTCACCCTCCTCACCCTCACCCCCCTCCCTCTCCCTCTCCCTCTCCCTCACCCTCACCCTCCTCCGCCCTCAGCAGCGGCTCCCGATCCCTCAGCGACATCCTCGCGGCAGCTCGAGCCCGGTGCTTGCGTCATCGGATGGGCGGGGCGGGCAGCTCCACCCCCATTGGCTGGCCGGCCCTACGTCTCACGTCATTGACGGACGTGAAAGTGAGGGGTTGGAAGTCACTCGGTGTCATGGAAACAGGGAAAGGGCAGCAAGGTAAATACCCGCCCGGAGTGGGCAATACCCCTGGGAGGGGTCAGTACCCTGGAGTGGACAATACTCCTGGGAGGGGTCAGTACCCTGGAGAGGGTAATACCCCTGGGAGGGGTCAGTACCCTGGAGAGGGTAATACCCCTGGGAGGGGTCAGTACCCTGGAGAGGGTAATACCCCTGGGAGGGGTCAGTACCCTGGAGTGGACAATAGCCCTGGGAGGGGTCAGTACCCTGGAGTGGGCAATACCCCTGGGAGGGGTCAGTACCCTGGAGTGGGCAATACCCCTGGGAGGGGTCAGTACCCTGGAGTGGACAATACTCCTGGGAGGGGTCAGTACTCTCGAGTGGGCAATACCCCTGAGGGGTCAGTACCCTCGAGTGGGCAATACCCCAAAAAGGGATATATCCTCCTGAGGGAGGACAATACCCCCTGGGTGGGGTCAGTACCCGATAGTGGCCAATACCCCCAAAAGGGATATATCTCCCCCCCCCTCCACACAGAGTCGCAACTTGGCCAACATTATCTACCTGATAGGCTGCAGGAAAGGATGTCCCAAGGCATGATACGTTGGGGAGACCGTGCAGACGCTACAATAATGAATGAACAATCACCAAGCAAGAGTGTTCTCTTCCTGTTGGGGAAAACTTCAGTGGTCATGGGCATTCAGCCTCTGATCTTCAGGTAAGTGTTCGCCAGGCGGCCTTCACAACACACGACAGCGCTGAGTCACTGAGCAGAGACTGATACCCAAGTTCCGCATACATGAGGACGGCCTCAACTTGGATCTTGGGTTCATGTCACACTATCTGTAACCCCCACGACTTGCAAGATCTCACTAACTGTCCTGGCAGGAGATCATTTGTATTTCTTTAACCTGTGCTTAATCCTCTCTCCACTCACATTGTCTGCACCTTTAAGACTTGATTACCTGTAAAGACTTGCGTTCCAACCATTATTTTATAAATTGAGTTTATATGCCCTGTTTGTGAACAGAACTCCCACTCACCTGATAAAAGGGCAGCACTCTGTGGTTAGTACTGCCAAATAAACCTGTTGGACTTTAACCTGGTGTTGTGAGACTTCTTACAGAGGGTAATATCTTCAGAGAGGCCAATACTACCCCTCAGGAGAGGATAATTCGCCCAGTGATAGATACACCCCAGATGCAGGGCACTGTAAGACCATAAGACACAGGAGCAGACTTAGGCCATCGAGTCTGCTCCACCATTCAATCATGGCTGATATTTTCTTCATCCCCATTCTCCTGCCTTTTTCCCATAACCCTTGATCCCCTTATTAATCAAGAAACCTATCCATCTCTGTCTTAAAGACACTCAATGACCTGGCCTCCACAGCCTTCTGCGACAAAGAGTTCCACAGATTCACCACTCTCTGGCTGAAGAAATTCTTCCTCATCTCTGTTTTATAGGATTGCCCCTTTAGCCTGAGGTCATGCCCTCTGGTTCTAGTTTTTCCTACCAGTGGAAACATCCTCTCCGAGTCCACTCTATCCAGGCCTTGTATTATCCTGTAAGTTTTAATAAGATTCCCCCCTCATCCTTCTGAATTCCAACAAGGATGTCTGTATATGTGTACTCTCTTGAGGACAGGATAATGTGCAGGAAAATGGGACAGTGTATGGGTAGTAGGCCAATATCTGGCTCAAAAGAGGGTACAGGAGAGACAACAAAGCAAGAGTAGAGTACTGCCAGGTAAATGTATGGGAGCAGAGAAACAGCTCAAAAGCAGAAATACCAGGTATTCAAACAGCAGCAGGAGCATGACAACATCAGAAATGCACCAAGGCAACACTATATTAACTGAGGAATTATTTCATAAATCAGGTTTCACTTGCTTATGAAATTTGACGTGATTGCCAGAAATTTGTATTTAAGGTTCATCAGATTCTCATATTTAACCAAAAAAAAACAAAGCAAGCCTGTGGAGAAGGAACAGTGAGATCATTGGAGAACGATTAAAGAGGCAACATAGGCACAATGAGCCAAATGGCCTCCTTCTGTGCAATATATTGCTGGGATCTGTGAAGCCTTTTCTACCGTGGCTACATTCGCGGCCAGGTGTCCCGAGGGAGTATGCGGTATCTGCAGGTGCAGTTGATGCCTTCCGTGCCCGCTGGGAACCGCAGGGACTGGGGTGCATTATAGACCCTGACAATCACATTTTGATTTAATGTTTTAAAGTTTTTTTTGTTCAGGTGGTCCCCCCCTTCCTTTTTGGGGTGTTGCCCCTTTTAATTTGTCCCTAAGTTAATTTGAGTTTGTTTACTTGTTTGGCATGCAAAACAGCAGACAGTAAGAAGTCTCACAACACCCCAGGTTAAAGTCCAACCAGTTTATTCGATAGTAAACCCACAAGCAAGCTTGTGGGTTTACTATCGAATAAGCTGGTTGGACTTTACCCTGGTGTTGTGGAACTTCTTTCTGTGTTTATCCCAGTCCAACGCCGGCGTCTCCACATCAAGCCAGGAGATCAAACTTTTAGCACATTTAGATGGAAAGTAAAGCTACTAACTAATTGGCACCATCCACAACATCAAAATTAAACCTGTCACATCAGGAGAAAATTGTTTTCCACTTTTGCTGCCCATCCTGCAGCCTCTTTGATATTACAGAATTAAGGACAATCCCTGTGCAACTCTGCAGGAATATTTCACATCAGCAACAACAACTTGAATTTATCTAGCACCTTTTAATATCATGCAGCACCACATGACATTTTGCAGGGGCATTATGAAACAAATACGAGGCACTGGGCCATCTAAGGAGACTTAGGGCAGGATTTTACGGTCTTGCTCATCCCAAAATCCCATCCAAGGTCAAAGGATTGTAATAAACCTATAGAGGCAGAAGTCCCTTCACCAATATCCCTTTATTTACAACTCTAACAGCAGTACGCAGAATGCTAGCAGTCAGCAGTCTACCTCCCGGGGTGTCAGAGGAACCGACACTACCGGTTCAGTACAAGGCAAAAACTCCCTGATTGACTCATCAATTGGATCCTTAATCAGAGACACCTTTCTGTATTCAAACCAAATAAACAAAATCAACTTAACTTAGGGACAACTCAAAAAGGGAAGCTCCCTCAAAGGAGGGGGAACTGTTCGAAACAAAAGACAAAGCAGAAAGGAAACTTAAAACATCAAATTAAAATGTGATTAAAGGCTCAATGATACACCCCAGTCCCTGCGATGCCCAGCAGACACGGAAGGCATCAAGTGTGCCCTCAGACATCGCATGCTCCCTTTCCAGGGACACCCGCCCGAATGTAGCCACGGCAGAGGGGCAGATGGTCAGGTTGGATGGCCCCCTCGATCACCTGCTGCCTGAACCTGTAGATGGATCCTTAATCGGGGAGTTCACACTCCAGTAGGCCAACTTCAATGGCCTGATTGAAGTCAATACACAGACCTTTGCCCGTTCCAATTCCTGTGGCAGGTAGGGCAGTAAAATTCCAACCATTAGGTCAAGAGGCCAAAGTCTTGGTCAAAGAGGTAGTTTTTAAGGGATTGTCTTGAAGGAGCAGAGAGACATCCAGAGCCAAGGCAGCTGAAGAGACACAAGCAATGGCAGAGCATTTAAGATTTGCAAAGCACAGAAGGCCAGAATTAATGGACAATAGATAGCTCAAAGGGTTGTTAGGCTGGAGAAGATTTCAAAGATATGGAGGGGCAAGCCCATGAAAAAAAAGGTTGAGAATGTTAAAATAGAGGCATTGCTTAACCAGGTGGCACAGTGGCACAATGTTTAGCACGGCTGCCTCACAGCACCAGGGACCCGGGTTCGATTCCGGCCTCAGGTCACTGTCTGTGTGGAGCTTGCACATTCTCCCCGTGTCTGCGTAGGTTTCTCCCGGATGCTGCGGTTTCCTCCCAAACTCCAAAGATGTGCAGGTTCCGTGGATTGGCCATGCTAAATTGACCCCAGTGTCAGGGGGACTAGCTAGGGTAAATACATGGAGTTGTGGGAATGGGGCCTGGGTGGGATTGAGTTCAGTGTAGACTCAATGTGCTCAATGGCCTCCTGCACTGAGGGATTCTATGATTCTAGGAATCAATGTAGGCCTATCACTTGTATCACGCTCTTGTGAAGTGTCTTGTAACAATTGATGATACTAAAGCTGTTAAACAAACTCATGTGGTTGACGTAAACATTTTGGCCAGTTTCAGTTTCGTGAGCGTGAGGCAGCAGCACAAGGTTGTCCTTTATTCTGCAATATCATCACTTTGTGGAGCTGCCAGATAGGCAGTGAGTGTGGATCACAATGTGCACTTGGTGCAATGCGCCTTATTTCTGATGTTGCTGCAGTGATATGTGGTGAGGGCAGGGTAACAGTTAGAGCATGGCGTGTGACACAGTGGTTAGCACTGCTGTCTCACAACACGAGGAACCCGGGTTCGATTCCAGCCTTGGATGACTGTCTGTGTGGAGTCTGCGCATTCTCCTTGTGTCTGCATGGGTTTTGTCCGGGTGCTCTAGTTTCCTCCCAGAGTTCATAGATGGGCAGGTTAGGACGATTGACTGTGCTAAATTGCCCCTTAGTATCCCAAGATGTGTGGGTTAGGGTAAATATGTGCGGTTACAGGGATAGGGCCTGGGTAAAATGCTCTGTAATGGAGCCAGTGCAGACTAAATGGGCCAAATGGCCTCCTTCTGCACTGGAGGGATTCTGTTCTATTCTAAGAAGTGATATGACTTCCCATATAAAAGTAAATCACTGCAGGTGCTGGAATCTGAAACCAAAAGAGAAAATGCTGGAAAATCTCAGCAGGTCTGGCAGCATTTATAAGGAGAGAAAAGAACTGACGTTTTGAGTCCAGATGACCAGTTTGTCAAAACTTGTTGTTAAAGCACTTTGACCTTGGGGCATCTGGACTCGAAACGTCAGCTCTTTTCTCTCCTTACAAACGCTGCCAGACCTGCTGAGATTTTCCAGCGTTTTCTCTTTTGACTTCCCATGCAGCTGTGTTGTAACTCAATGTTTAGAAGTTCTATTTCCTGGCTTAAATAAAACTTGATGTGGAGATGCCGGCGTTGGACTGGGGTAAACACAGTAAGAAGTCTCACAACACCCGGTTAAAGTCCAACAGGTTTATTTGGTAGTAAACGCCACTAGCTTTTGGAATGCTGTTCCTTCATCAGGTAAGTGGAGAGTTCTGATCACTCGCTGTCGTAGTGTTTGCGGATGAATGAACATCGCTCAACAATCACCCGGTAAGGCTGTTCCTTTCCTGTTGGTGAACACTTCAGCGGCCACGGACGTTTGGTCTCTGATCTTTGGGTAAACGTTCTCCAAGGCGGCCTTCACGACATACGACAGCGCAGAGTCGCTGAGCAGAGACTGATAGCCAAGTTCCTCACACATGAGGATGGTCTCAACTGGGATCTTGGGTTCATGTCACACTACCTGTAATCCCCTTGACTTGCCTGAACTTGCAACATCTCACTGTCCTGTCTGGAGACAATACACAGCTCTTTAACCTATGCTTAATGCTATCTCCACTCACATTATCTGCACCTTTAAGACTTGATTAGCTGTAAAGACTCACATTCTAATCAATATTCTGTAAACTGTGTGTGCCTTTATATGCCCTGTTTGTGATCACAACTCCCCACTCACCTGACGAAGGAACGGCGTTCCAAAAGCTAGTGGCGTTTACTACCAAATAAACCTGTTGGACTTTAACCTGGTGTTGTGAGACTTCTTACTTAAATAAAGCTTCACAGACCATTGAATCATACCACAGGCAGCTATTCCCCTGCATCTTGACCAGCGTTAATCCTTCAACCAACATCACAGAAGATGGATTATTAACTTGTGGGATCTTCCTGTATGGCACTCGGTTGCTGCATTTTGTTATAACAGTGACACCAACAAATACTTCTTTGGCTGCAGTCATGAGATGCAATATAATTGCAAATCTTCCTTTTGTTATGATTGACTCTTAATACACCCTGGAGTGGCCCAGCACATCACACAGTTGGGGAAACTTATTCACTATCAAAGACCCTGAGAACAGGCAATAAGTACCAATCTCGCTCAGAAACAGGTCAGAAAGGACAAAGGAGGAAAATTGAATCCAATGCTCTTTCTGACTCGGGTCAATGCCCTGTTGATTTTTAAACCCTCTGAGCTCCCTGGTTACTATAACGACATTCTAAACCATGAAATATTTGAACAGACCAGGAACCGTGCAAAAAGTACAGAAGATGCCAAAGAAACAGACATTTGATCTAATCTAAAGGCTCAATCTTAGCCCCAGCACTGATAATTGAAGATTTGCTCTGTGTTCTAATGCCAGCTGTACGCTGCATCTAGACTCTTGCTGTCAGGTGGAGTCTGGCTTCTGTACACAGCGTTCTTGAGAGAGGGTATTTCCATCATTAGAAATCAGACAATAACTTGCGTTTATATTGCACCTTTCACTGAATGAAGCATCCCAGGGGAATGTAATCAGACAAACAATTGACATTAAGCCAAGCGAACAGACTTCAGGGCAGGTATCCAAACACTTTGTTAAAAAAAATGAAAGCAGAGATGCAGGAAAATCTCAGCAGGGATCTGGCAGCGTGGGTGGAGATAGAAACGGAGTTAATGATTTTCTGTTTTCATTTCAGTTGCCAGCATCTACATTATTCGGTTTTGTTTTTTTGCTTGGATAAAGAGGTTGGTTTGAAGCAGCATTTTACAGGGAGTGGGGAAGCAAAGCGATCTGCAGAGGGAATTCCAGTCCTTAAGGCTAAATGGATGGGGCAAAGGAAGTGGGGAAGGACAAAATGCCAGAGTTGAAGGAGCGCAGAGCTGGAGGAGGGTTGTAATTCTGAGAGATAGAAAGTGGTGCAACCTCGGTTTACAAGAATAACACCTGGACTCCAGAGATTAAGTTACGAGGAAAGATTAGACACATTAGGCCTTTATATCCTCTCATAAAATCCCTGCAGTGCAGGAGGCCATCCAGCCCATTGAGTTGCACCAACTTTCTGACAGAATAACCTGCACATCTTTGGACACTAAGAGCCAATTTACCATGGCCAGTCCACCTAACCTACACATTCTTGAACACTAAGAGCCAATTTACCATGGCCAGTCCACCTAACCTACACATTCTTGAACACTAAGGGGTAATTTAGCATGGCCAATCCACCTAACCTACACATCTTTGGACACTAAGGGCCAATTTACCATGGCCAATCCGCCTAACTGACTCATCTATCAACACTAAGGGCCAATTTAGTGTGGCAAATCCACCTACCCTACCCATCTTTGGACATTGAGGGCCAATTTAGCATGGCCAGTCCATCCAGCCTGCACATCTTTGGAGTGTGGGAGGAAGCCAGAGCAAATGGAATAAATCCACGCAGACATGGGGAGAATGTGCAGACTCCACACGGACAGTTCTCGAATTGAGAAGGTTGATCTGATAGAGTCATAAAGGTTTACAGTGTGGAAACAGGCCCTTCAGCCCAACTTGTCCTTGCTACCCTTTTTTTAAACCCCTAAGCTAATCCAATTGCCCACATTTAGCCCATATCCCTCTCTACCCATCTTACCCATGTAACTAAACGCTTTTTAAGAGATAAAATTGTACCCGCCTCCACTACTACCTCTGGCAGCTCACTCCAGACACTTATCACCCTCTGTGTGAAAAAATTGCCCCTCTGGACACTTTTGTATCTCTCCCCTCTCACCTTGAATCTATGCCCTCTAGTTTTAGACTCCCCTACCTTTGGGAAATTACAGAAGGCCAGGGGACATGGAGTTGGGGGTAGGGTGTTAGCGTGGATAGAGGACTGGTTGTCAAGTAGGAGGCAGAGAGTGGGGGTCAATGGGTGCTATTCGGATTGGCGGATGGTGACTAGTGGAGTGCCCCAGGGGTCGGTGCTGGGGCCTCAGCTATTTACCATTTATATAGATGATCTGGAGGAGGGAACCGAGTGTAGGGTGTCGAAATTTGCTGATGACACCAAAATTGGTGGAAAGGCAAATTGTGCGGAGGGTGGGGAGAGTCTACAGAAGGATCTAGATAGGCTGGGCGAATGGGCCAGGAAATGGCAAATGGAATTTAATGTTGGCAAGTGCGAGGTGGTCCACTTTGGTAGGAATAATGGTAGGAAGGATTATCACTTACGTGGAGAAAAACTGCAGCAGGCGACGGTGCAGAGGGACCTCGGGGTCCTTGTGCATGAGTCGCAAAAACTCAGCTTGCAGGTGCAGCAGGTGGTCAGGAAGGCGAATGGGATGCTGGCCTTCATCGCGAGGGGGATTGAATATAAAAGTAGAGAGGTCTTGCTGCAGCTGTATAGGGCATTGGTGAGGCCGCAGCTGGAGTACTGTGTGCAGTTTTGGGCGCCGTACTTATGCAAGGATATTTTGGCCTTGGAGGGAGTGCAGAGGAGGTTTACTAGGCTGTTGCCAGAGTTGAGGGGGTTGAGCTATGAGGAGGGGCTGAATAGATTAGGCTTGTACTCGTTAGAGTTTAGAAGAATGAGGGGAGATCTCATTGAGACGTATAAGATGATGAATGGGATGGATAGGATAGAGGTGGAGAGACTCTTCCCGCACAGAAAGGATAGTAGGACTAGGGGGCATAGCCTCAAGATAAAGGGGGGGCGGTTTAGAACGGAGTTGAGGAGGAACTTCTTCACTGAAAGGGTGGTGAATCTCTGGAATTCTCTGCCCGTTGAAGTGGTGGAGGCTACCTCGCTAAATATTTTTAAGACGCGGGTTGATGGGTTTTTGATGAGAGAGGGGATTAAGGGTTATGGGGAGAGGGCGGGAATGTGGAACTGAGCCACGACAGATCAGCCATGATCTTATTGAATGGCGGGGCAGGCTCGAAGGGCTAGCTGGCCTACTCCTGCTCCTATTCCTTATGTTCTTATGAAAAGATATTGACTATCTAGCTGATCTGTGCCCCTCATTATGTGATAGACCTCGATAAGATCAGCCCTCAGCCTTCTACTCTGATAGCAGTCTACAAAATAGTTACAGGGAAGGGCAGGGTGGATAAGGATAAACCGTGAATTGAAGGCTCGAGAACCAGGGGCTATAATCTGACAGTTAGGGCCAGACCGTTCAGGACAGATGTTAGAAAAATTTCTACACGCAGGGAGTGGTGGAGGTTTGGAACTCTCCTCCTCAAACTGCGGTGGATGCTGGTTCAATTGTTAGGTTTCAGTTTTGTTAAAATTTATGTTCAATGTTGTGCTCAACCTTATCTTTCCTAAATTTGCTCATCAGCCGCGTGAGTGAGAAAAGAGCTGGAAGAGGGACTCCCCTACGTGAAAAGATTGGACGAGCCTGCCCTAGAACTTTCTAAAGCTTCACCCATCTCCATGACAACATAGCCTACCAGGGATAACTGAATGCTTTTAAATTAATTATAGCGCTAAACAAAACAACTCTCTGAGTTGCATTTCTTTGCAACAGACTAGACAAGATGTCTCCAATTCTCCAGCTAAGTAAGCTCACGGACTGTTTTATGATCTGGCTGTTAACCCCTTAACGTTGCCCTGACCTTTATCAGTGTGCTAATCTTCAAGCTGCCTTGGTTGCGTTTATTTCACTTCCTACGGTTAAAGTTTAATCTTCCCGGAACTAAAAATTACCTCTAAAATATTGCTATGAATCATTAATCAGCTAGTTATAACGGTGCATTATTTATCCAGTCTGTCACTGTTCTGGCCCATTGAGAAAAGTCTGACAACACCAGGTTTAAGTCCAACCGATTTATTTGATAGTAGATTTACTATCAAATAAATCAATTGGACTTAAACCTGGTGTTGTCAGACTTCTTACTGTGCTTACCCCAGTCCAACGCTGGCATATCCACATCTGGCCCATTGACACATTTTCATACAGTGCAGAAGGAGGCCATTTGGTCTGCATAGACTGCAATCCCACCCAGGCCTTATCCCCATAGCCCCATCCCCATATCCAAGCTAATCTCCCTGACATTAAGGGGCAATTTAGCACGGCCAATGCACCTAACCCACACATCTTTGGACTGTGGAAGGCACCTGGAGGAAACCCACACAGACATGGGGCAAATGTGCAAACTCCACACAGGCAGTGACCCAAACCAGGAATCAAACCCAGCTCCCTGGCACTGTGAGGCAGCAGTGCTAACCACTGTGCCACCGTGCTTTTATCTAACTCATTTGTCAAATCCTGGCTACCTTCAAGTAACAGGTACACACTCTCACCATCCCCCTCCTCCCATCCCCTTAGCTTTCTTCATGATTGTCTCTGAATAATTAGTCCAATCACATGCACCCTCTTGTGGGAAATCGAAACATGCCAATGGATGTTCAGTTGGTTGGTGGACAGTGGCAGCTGGAACTGCACAATAGAAAGTAAGAGCTGACCAGCTCTTGAGGAGAGCCTCTAAGCTGTGAACCAAGTTCGGTGACAGCACCTTCCCTTATCCCACGCCATTTTTCAAACAACTAACTTCTGGTTCTCAATCTTCAACCAATTTCTCCTCCGTTTTGCCCTCAATCCGCACTCATTAGGTCATAGGAAATAGGAGTGAAGGCCATTCAGCCCCTCAAGCCTGCTCCACCACTCAATAGAATCATGGCTGATTTTATTGTGGCCTCAACTCCATTCTCTTGCCTGCATCCACCCCCTTCAGTTCTCGCCACTCAGAAATCAAACTCAGCCGAGAATATTCTCGACCCTGCTGAGATGTTCCCGGAAATTGGCAAAGCATAAGATAAAGGTGCACGGTGTTCTGGGTGATGTATTAGTATGGTTAGAGGATTGGTTAACTAACAGAAGGCAAAGAGTGGGGGTAAATGGGTGTTTTTCTGGTTGGCGATCAGTGACTAGTGGTGTGCCTCAGGGATCAGTGTTGGGAGCGCAATTGGTTGTGATTTATACATTGACGATTTGGAGTTAGGGATCAAGTGTAGTGTGTCAAAATTTGCAGATGACACGAAGGTGACTGGCAGAACAAAGTGTGCAGAGGATGCTGAAAGTCTGCAAAGGGATATAAATAGTCTAAGTGAGTGGGCGAGGGTCTGGCAGATGGAGTACAGTGTTGGTAAATGAGAGGTCATCCGTTTAGGTAGGAATAACAGCAAGATGGACTACTATTTAAATGGTAAAAAATTGCAGCATGCTGCTGTGCAGAGGGACCTGGGTGTCTTTGTGCGGAAATCTCAAGGAGTTGGTTTGCAAGTGCAGCAGGTAATTAAGAAGGCAAATGGAATTTTCTCCTTCATTGCTAGAGGGATGGAATTTAAAAACAGCAAGGTTATGTTGCAGCTGTACAAGGTGCTGGTGAGGTCACACCTGGAGTACTGTGTACAGTTTTGGTCTCCTTACTTGAGAAAGGCTATACTGGCAGTGGAGGGGGTGCAGAGGAGATTCACTAGGTTGATTCTGGATTGAGAGTGTTGGCTTATGAAGAGAGACTGAGTAGACTGGGGCTATAGTCATTGGAATTCAGAAGAATGAGGGGAGATCTTACAGAAGCATTTAAGATTATGAAGGGAATAGATAAGATAGAAGCAGGGAAGTTGTTTCTACGGGTGAAACTAGAACTAGGGGGCATGGCCTCAGAATAAGAGGAAGTAGATTTAGGACTGAGTTGAGGAGGAACTTCTTCACACAAAGAGTTGTGAATCTCTGCCCAGTGAAGCAGTTGAGGCTGCCTCATTGAATGTTTTGAAGGCAAGGATAGATAAATTTTTAAACAGTAAAGGAATTAAGGATTATGGTGAGTGGGCGGGTAAGTGGAGCTGAGTCCACACAAAGATCAGCCATGATCTTATTGAATGGTGGAGCAGGCTCGAGGGGCCAGGTGGCCTACTCCTGCTCCTAGTTCTTATGTAAAGCGCGATGGCAGGCAAGGAAGGCAGTGGTAATCAGTGGCTTTCTTCATCATATACTGCAGGAATCTGAAAAAAAGCCTCAAAGATCAGCGCCTACAACGTATAACTGACAGGGGGAGTGGGGACATCTGATTAATCCCCACCAGCAATTTAGAGGTGTGAGGATTTGGGTGCCGTTTTTAAAGCGTGTCCATAATGACCAAACCAGTTAACCGTGGAATCCCTCAGCAACCTCCCGGGCATCTTCATCCAGTGCTACCAGGGCACTGCCCCTAGCACTATCTGGGCACGGCAAGGGCACTGTCCCCAGCAATATCTGGGCCCTATTTGGGCATTGTCAGGACTGTCTGGGCCATGCTAGAGCAGTACCTGGCATGATCCTCTTCCCCCCCAAACGATGCACTCACCTAACCCCCTGCCATCCACCCATCCCCCCCCACCAGGAGGACAGTTTCAGAGATGAGCTGTGATTCATGCCAGGCTGTCCTCATGCTGCTGTGGATGGATTTTTGGATGGGGTTGGGGGGGGTTCATTCCGGCATGGGGACCTGAGAATGACATGTTAATTTATTGTAGTGATGTTGCCAATGTTGAACTTCTGGCAGGGGAGGGGACAGACCCATCTTGTGTTTATGCCGACATAAACCGCAACTTTTATTTGAAGCCTCTGAGCCTTCTGAGAAAGCTCAAATGCTTTGAAACCATTTCTATTTCAATTTCACAGTGCAGGGCTTTGAAATAGGCTTTGATTGACAGCTTAATGGTTTTCTACTCAGCCTCCAGTCAGCTGTGTTTATTTACCCTTCCCTTCAAGCTTGAATGTTTCTCAAGTACCCCCATTGTTCCTAACCGCATTGTTCACAACGGTGCTAAGCCTGATATGACAGCTGTCATTTCTTCAAGATAAATAAGTGGTCTGCAAAAGAGGAAGCAAAGAAGGGAAAGGGTTAATGAATTTACTATCTTTTGTACCTAGCATATATCACAAACATAACCCTTCCTCATGGCTGATCTCAAGCTTATACTTCTCCTGGCATCAATATAAATTATTTACTGATGTTTTCCTGACTTGTTCATGTCTTTCATTCTTTAACATTCATTTCCATCAAGACAGATAGTTAAATGTGAATGTTATATGTGAATAGATTGGGGCTGAGTGAACAGCTATGGTAAAGGAAACACCCCCCTAGTGAAGTTGACATCTGTCTGTCAGAGGACTTCAAAGGTGTTTGCTCACACCTGCAGCTTCTGACAGTGAGGAAGGGAAATTCCTGCAGCTGAATGGAGTGCTGCAACGTTTAAAAGCCTGACGGGTGACCAGGGGGCATGGAGATTAAAGTGGCCAGGCCATTTCAAATTTTCACAGCTAATAGGCAGGAATGAGCTGCCTGAAATCACCATGCCCAGGGTAATCTGGCAAGGGGCAAACCCCGAAAGCAAGTGGTTTTTACTACCAAATAAACCTGTTGGACTTTAACCTGGTGTTGTGAGACTTCTTACCCTGTTTACCCCAGTCCAACGCCGGCATCTCCACATCAGGGTTCGAAAGGGCAGTCCAGCTATGGGACCCCCCTCCATCCCAGGGGATAGTGCCAAGATCAACCCCTGGCCCCAAGCCCCAGCCCACCCAACCCCCAGGACCCTTATGGGACACTTTGTCCGCAGCCTGGGCAGCAATAGGAGGGCAAATGGCCACTGGACCTACCTGCTTGACCCCACTGGGTGGCACGGTGGCACAGTACTCCCTCACAGTGCCAGTGACCTGAGTTCAATTCCCCGCTTGGGTCACTGGAGTCTGCACGTTCTCTCCGTATCTGCTTGCATTTTCTCCAGGTGCTCCCATTTCCTCCCACAGCCCGAAAGACATGCTGGTTAGGTGCATTGGTCGTGCTAAATTCCCCCTCTGTGCGTCCGAACAGGGGACTAGAAGATTTTCACAGTAACTTCGCTTGGGGCCCAAGATGCCAGGCCAGGGTGTCAATGCCAGGGAGCAGTGCACCATTGGCCTTGCCAAGGTGCGTAGCCTAACGGGAGTCCTGAGTATGGATCTGAGGGAGGGAGGGAGCTTATTGGGAGTCTGAGGGAGTGGACACCATCCCTCAGGGGGAGGTGGAGAGAGGGGTTGGTTAGGGGTCACCCCCAGGCCTGTATGGTGTAGAAGGTGGGGGGGGGGAGGGGGTGACCCATTATCTAATGGTGGGGGGGGGGGGGGGGGGGGGGGGAGGAGAATACCCCTCTTTGCGAAGGGGTTGTGGGAGCTTGCTGTGCATAAATTTATCCCTGTGAGTGTAATTTTCCCATCCTGCCTACCACACGAATCATATTGGGATGGGACACGGACCATACAAAGATCTATTGGCCTCGGGCGGGATTTTCTGGACTTGGGGCGAGCACAGATAGAAAACCCCATCACGCACGTTCAAAGTATTCAACTGTCTGTGAAGCATTTCAGTACAATCTAAGATCATGAGAGGTGCTATATAAATGCAGCTGTTCATTTATTTCCCTTATTAGCCAGGAGCAGGCCATTTTGTCAAAGGCCTGATGGTGTGCCACATTAACAAACCTCCACACTTTAGAAAAAAATCAATTATATCGGTTCTCTCTTCCTTTTAAACGTGCGCTGACGACTATTTACTAGGATCACACGGGAAACCCTGCTAATCGGATCCACTCTTTTCACTGGTACTGAGGTAGATTTGAAGGCTCTGCAGTTACTGGTGTGTCTCTGGTGGTGGTGGGGAGGGACGGGAGGGGGTTGGAGGGGGGAATGGGCCTGAATTTTTGGGATGGTGGGGGGGCCAGCTCTGAAGAAACGGTGGAAATCCGATCCCTGACGACTCCATTAGCCTCCAGGCTAATTTGTGCTCTAACAAGCGTTTAAATAACATAAGAACATAAGAAATAGGAGCAGGAGTAGGCCATCTAGCCCTTCGAGCCTGCCCCGCCATTCAATAAGATCATGGCTGATCTGTTCTGGCTCAGTTCCACTTTCCCGCCCTCTCCCCATAACCCTTAATCCCCTCTCTTATCAAGAACCCATCAACCCGCTTCTTAAAAATATTTAGCGAGGCAGCCTCCACCACTTCAACGGGCAGAGAATTCCAGAGATTCACCACCCTTTGAGTGAAGAAGTTCCTCCTCAACTCCGTTCTAAACCGCCTCCCCTTTATCTTGAGGCTGTGCCCCCTAGTCCTACTGTCTTTTTTGAGCAGGAAGAGTCTCTCCACCTCTATCCTATCCATCCCATTCATCATCTTATACGTCTCAATGAGATCTCCCCTCATTCTTCTAAACTCTAACGAGTACAAGCCTAGTTTATTCAGCCTCTCCTCATAGCTCAATCCCCTCAACTCCGGTATCAGCCTAGTAAACCTCCTCTGCACTCCCTCCAGGGCCAAAATATCCTTGCGCAGGTGCGGCGCCCAAAACTGCACACAGTACTCCAGCTGCGGCCTCACCAATGCCCTATACAGCTGCAGCAAGACCTCCCTACTTTTATATTCAATCCCCCTCGCTATGAAGGCCAGCATCCCATTCGCCTTCCTGACCACCTGCTGCACCTGCAAGCTGGGTTTTTGCGACTCATGCACAAGGACCCCGAGGTCCCTCTGCACCGTCGCCTGCTGCAGTTTTTCGCCACGTAAGTAATAGTCCTTCCTACCATTCTTCCTACCAAAGTGGACCACCTCACACTTGCCAACATTAAATTCCATTTGCCATTTCCTGGCCCATTCGCCCAGCCTATCTAGATCCTTCTGCAGACTCTCCACACCCTCCGCACAATTTGCCTTTCCCCCAATTTTGGTGTCATCAGCAAATTTCGACACCCTACACTCGGTTCCCTCCTCCAGATCATCTATATAAATGGTAAATAGCTGAGGCCCCAGCACCGACCCCTGGGGCACCCCACTAGTCACCATCCGCCAATCCAAATAGCACCCATTGACCCCCACTCTCTGCCTCCTATTTGACAACCAATCCTCTATCCACGCTAACACCCTACCCCCAACTCCATGTCCCCTGACCTTCTGCAATAACCTCTTGTGAGGTACCTTGTCAAACGCCTTCTGAAAATCCAGAAAGACCACATCCACCGGCTCTCCTCTATCCACTGCCCTAGACACATCCTCATAGAACTCCAGTAAAAACATGTAGAAACAAAAAATCGAATAGGCCATTCAACCCTTCAAACCTGCTCTGCCATTCATTTTGATCATACCCCCCTCCTCCCCCCGCATATCCCTTGAATCCTTTATCCCCAACGTCTACATCTAATTTCTTCTCGCAATCACACAACGTTTTGGCCTCAACTGCTTTCTGTGGTGGTAAATTCTAGAGTCACCGCTCTCTGGGTGAAGAAATCTCTCCTCGCCTCAGTCCTAAAAGATTTATCCCCAATCCTCAAACTCCCTGTGTCTGGGTGGGTTTCCTCTGGATATTCTGGTTTCCTCCCACAGTCCGAGGGTGTGCAGATTTGGCCGTGACTAAATTGCCCCTTAACGTCAGGGGGACTAGCTGGGGTAAATGCATGGCTTTACGGGGATAGGGTTGGTGCAGACTTATAGAGCCATAGAGATTTACAGCATGGAAACGGGCCCTTCGGCCCAACTTGTCCATGCTGCCCTTTTTTTTAAACCCCGAAGCTAATCCCAATTGCCTGCATTTGGCCCATATCCCTCTATACCCATCATGTCCATGTAACTATCTAAATGCTTTTTAAAAGATAAAATTGTACCCGCCTCTACCACCACCTCTGGCAGCTTGTTTCACCACCACCCTCTGTATGAAAAAATTGCCCCTCTGGACACTTTTGTATCTCTTCCCTCTCACCTTAAACCTATGCCCTCTAGTTTTAGACTCCCCTCCCTTTGGGAAAAGATATTGACTATCTACCTTGTCTATGCCCATCATTATTTTATAGACCTCTGTAAGGTCACCCCTCAGCCTCCTACGCTCCAGAGAAAAAGTCCCGGTCTATTTAGCCTCTCCTTATAACTCGATCCATCAAGTCCTGGTAGTATCCTAGTAAATCTTTTCTGCACTCTTTCTAGTCTAATAATATCCTTTCTGTAATAGGGTGACCAGAATCTCACACAGTATTGCAAGTGTGGCCTTACCAATGTCTTGTACAACTTCAACAAGACGTCCCAACTCCTGTATTCAATGTTCTGACCGATGAAACCAAGCATGCTGAATACCTTCCTCACCTCTCTGTCCACCTGTGACTCCACTTTCAAGGAGCCATGAATATGTACGCCTCGATCTCTTTGTTCTGTAACTCTTCCCAATGCCCTACGATTAACTGAGTAAGTCCTGCCCTGGTTCAATCTACCAAAATGCATCACCTCGCATTTGTCTAAATTAAACTCCATCTGCCATTCGTCAGCCCACTGGCCCAATTATCAAGATTCTATTGCAACTGGAGATAACTTTCTTCACTGTCCACTATGCCACCAATCTTGGTGTCATCTGCAAACTTAATAACCATGCCCCCTATATTCTCATCCAAATAACAGTGGATCCAGCACTGATCCCTGAGGCACACCGCTGGTCATAGGCCTCCAGTTTGAAAAACAATCCTCTACTACCACTTGATGGCCTGAATGGCCTCCTTCTGCACTGTAGGGATTCTGTGGATTCTATAGAGGATCAGTCATGATCATACTGAATGGCAGAACAGGCTTGAAAGGCCAAATGACCTACATATGCTCCATTTTCTATGTTTCTATGGCAACATGTGAAGTTGGTGCAGACTCAATGAGCCAAATGGCCTCCTTCTGCACCGTATGAGTCTATTCTCTAAAATATTGACCCCTCTAGTCTGGACTCCCCCACCATCGGGAACATTTTTTTCACAATCTACTGTTGTAATCCAGGCCAGAAACTCCATGGTATTTTATGAAGTTAGCCTCGATCATAAGTTTTGCACTTTGAATTTGGCATGGATGATGAGCACAAGGTGTTCCACTTCAGGTACGAGTCAAGTGACTCACTAGGAAGCTTTTATCAAACAAAGTTTATTTAAGAACATAGTTAACATAGAGTAAGAAAATTAGAATAACTTTTGCCAATTACAAAAAAAACATGATATTGTATAAACCTTAACATCTAAGTATACTGTTCCAAGCTAAACAACCCCACAAACATTCTAGGCTTGGCACAGAAAGCAAGTATGCTCATGTGATGCTGGAATTTTCAGCTCTCCAACATCTGCTGCGGATTACTCCTTTTGGATATTGAAATCACTGAGGCTTTCTGAGACCTGGAACTTCCAGCACACCTTGAGACACACAGATACTGTTCGCCTCCAGTGTCCACTGCACTTCACATGCAGCAGAATTTTCACTCCAGAGAGAGAGACAGTGAACACTGCTTTCAGTCTGTAGTCCCAAACTAAAACCTGTGGATTTTTCCTGGGAAAAAAACCTATCCCAAGGTACAGGCTGAGCTGTCAATCAGGCTCCATCCAATAATCTCAGAAGGGTCATAAAACTCCAGGACAGTGCATTATCATAGAATCACAGGATCCTGACAGTGCAGAAGGAGACCATTCGGCCCGTAAAGCCTTGACTGACAACAATTTCTCGCAGGCCCTATCCCTATTCCCCTGCTAATTCCACTGACGCTAAGGGGCAATTTGTCATGGCCAATCAACCTAATCAGCACATTTTTGGAGTGTGGGAGGAAACCAGAACACCCGGAAGAAACCCACTCAGACACGGGGAGCACATGAAAACTCCACACAGACAGTGTGGTGGTAACTTCACTGAAACTAGTCATCTCAAGGCCTAGGGCATTGCTCGGGGGCCTGGGTTCAAACCCAACTGTGGCAGCTGGCGGTGGAACTTAAATTTAATTGATAAATGTGGAATATAAAGCTAGTCTCAGTGACCAAGACAACGATCATCGATTGTTGGAAAAACCCATCTGGTTCACTCATGCCCTTTAGGGAAGGAAATCTGCTGTCCTTACTTGGTCTGGCCTACATGTGACTCCAAACCCACAGCAATGTGGTTGATTCTGAACTGCCCTCCGAAATGGCCTAGCAAAATACCCAATTCAAGGGTAACTAGGGATGGACAACGAATGCCAACCTTGCCAGCGATGCCCATATCTCATGAAGGAATAAAAAGAAGTCTTATAATGTACATTATGTTAACTTTGTTTTCAATCAATGGGACTGCTCCAACATCCACTGACTCCCACAAATTGCCAGAGTGTGGCGATTAGGGGATTTTCACAGTAACTTCATTGCAGTGTTAATGTAAGCCTACTTGTGACAGTAAAAAATGAACTTAAAAACTTAAATCTTGGCAGAATTTAGTGACACTGACTTGGGTTTCAGTGGCTAACTAAAGAGCCGGCAAGAGCTCTTGTCTTTTGGGAAGACCCTCTGCATCGAGTGCCAGATTCTATGCACAATATTGGTGCCTGAATTTATTATACTCCCGCATATGGGCGGCACGGTAGCACAGCGGTTAGCACTGCTGCTTCACAGCTCCGGGGACCTGGGTTCGATTCCCAGCTTGGGTCACTGTCTGTGTGGAGTTTGCACATTCTCCCCGTGTCTGCGTGGGTTTCCTCCGGGTGCTCCAGTTTTCTCCCACAGTCCAAAGGTGTGCAGGTTCGGTTGATTGGCCATGCTAAAATTGTCCCTTAGTATCCGGAGGTTAGAGGGATTAGTGGGTAAATGTGTGGGGATATTGGGGTAGGGCCTGGGTGGGATTGTGGTCGGTGCAGACTCGATGGGCCAAAGGGCCTCTTTCTGCCCTGTCGGGTTCTATGATTCTAAGATTCCCCCAATTTACAAATCTGCAGCAACACGGTGGCACAGTGTTAGCACTGCTGCCTCACGGCGCCAGGGACTCGGGTTTGATCCCTGGCTTGGGTCACTGTCTATGTGGAGTTTGCACATTCTCCCCGTGTCTGCGTGGGTTTCCTCCGGGTGCTCCAATTTCCCCCACAGCCTAAAGATGTGCGGGTTAGGTTGATTGGCCAGGCTAAATTTGCCCCTTAGTGTCCCGGGATGCGTAGGTTAGAGGGATTAGTGGGTATAATATGTAGGGATATGGGGGTAGGGCCTGGGTGGGATTGTGTTCGGTGCAGACTCGATGGCCCTCTTTCTGCACTGTAGGATTTCTATGATATTAAATTGGACAACAGGGAGGCACTAGGACCCAGGAGAGGTAGCTCTATGTGTGGTAATGTTCTGACTCACTGGACATCCATTCTGGTCTATTTAGTAACTCAATACCCCAAGACCACACTCGCGTCTTTAGGATATTGGGAGATGCATCGAGCTTATCAACCCATTGTGGCAACCAGCAACAAGTACCTGCAGCAGAAATGGGACAAGAATGATTACCAGAGGCATAAGGAAAAGGTCAGGTGGTGTTGAACATGGTAGAAAATATCATATTAAAAGTACATTTCGGCTTAACGTTTTGTTAGTATCTTGTTACTGCTGCGTGTCTGAAATCTGTCAATGTTTTTGCATTCTCCTATTCATTTGGGGCGGTGACCATCACTGAGTAGGCTAGCTTGTGGTGAGCACTGCTGCCTCATAGCATCAGGGACCCAAGTTCAATTCTGGCTTCAGGGGTCACTGTCTGTGTGGAGTTTGCACGTTCTCCCCGTGTCTGTGCAGGTTTTCTCCAGGTGCTCTGGTTTCCTCCCACAGTCCAAAGATGGGCAGATTAGGTTGAGTGGCCATGCTAAATTGACCCTAATATCAGGGCATTAGCAAGCTAAGTATGTGGGGTTATGGGGATAGGGTCTGGGTGAGATTGTGGTCGGTGCAGACTCGATGGGCCAAATGGCTTCTTTCTGCACTGTAGGGATTCTATGACAGAAGCTGGACTAACAGTTAAATGCATCACAAAGCCTGTCCACAAGTTACAAATCAGGAGTGTGATGGAATACTCTCCATTTGCCTGTCAGAGTGCAACTCCAACAACACTCAAGAAGCTCAACACCATCCAAGACAAAGCAGCCATTTGAGTGTCACCCCATCCAACAATTTAAACATTCACTCCCTCCACTACTGACCCAGTAGTGTGTACAACCTACAAGATTCACAACAACAACTCCTTCGACAGCACCTTCCAAATCCACAATCTCCACCATCTAAAAGGACAATGGCAGCAGAGACATGGGAACAGCACCTCCTGCAATGTCCCCTCCAAGACACCTCCATCCTGACTTGGAAATATATCGGCTGTATTGCACTGTCGTTGGGTCAAAGTCCTTGAGTTCCCTCCCTAACAGCACTGTGGGTGTACCTACATCACGGGGACAGCAGTGGTCCAAGAAGGTGGCTCGCCGTTCATCCCGTCGAGTCTGCACCGACCACAATCCCATCCGGGCCCTATCGCCATAACCCCACATACTTACCTCACTAATCCCTCTAACTTATGCATCCTTTGACCCGAAGGGGCAATTTAGCATGGCCAATGCACCTAACCCACACATCTTTGGACTGTGGGGGGAAACCGGAGCACCTGGAGGAAACCCACACAGACACAGGGAGAATGTGCAAACTCCGCACAGACAGTGACCCAAAGCGGGAATCGAACCCAGGTCCCTGGCACTGTAAGGCAGCAGTGCTGCCCACTGTGCTGCTGAGTAACTTTCTTCAATCAGTCTCTAATATGTTGCAATCATCTCTCCCTAAGCCTTTGTCACTATAATCCCAGCTCTTTCACCTGAGTATTCCTCCAAGCCTCAAAGATCATAATATGGTATAACACATTTAGCCTCTCCTGCCTGCTTGGAAGGGCTATCTAATTAATCCTACTCTTCCCCTGCTCTAAAATATTCCAGTACAGTATTTATCCAAGTCCTTTCTGAAAGTTCTGAGTGAATCTGCTTCCGCCGCCTTTTCAGATACACATTCCAGATTGTAAAATCTCTGCGCCAATAACTTACTCCGTGAAAAATGCACGCTTCTTTTGCAACTAATCCTATATGTATATCCCACTGGTTCCCTTACTGCCAATGGAAAGTTTCTCCTTGGATCAAAGCTCTTTGTGATGTGAAAGTATCAGTCAGATTTCTTCTTAACCTTCTCCGCTGTAAGGAAAACCAGCCCAGCCTTGCCACTAACTCCAGTGCCCATCCCTGGTATCATTCTCATAATCCCTTCCCTCCTGAGATTTCTTCTCCAACTCCATATTCTTCCACACGTCCCCAATTTTAACCGGGAATTCTCTCCCTTAGCCTTCCCACATCTCTCTCCCCCTTAAAGACACTGCTTAAAATCTACCTCTTTGACCAAACTTCTGATCGTCCTTAGGTCAAATTTTGTATGATCACCCTGCTGTGTGGCACCTTGGGATGTTTTACTATATTAAAGGTGCTATACAAATGCAAATGATTGTTGTTACATTCCTCCATTTACTTCTTGCCAGTATGTTGTAGGAAATAAAGTTTATCGCAGTGTTTACTCTGTAAAAGGTGCGTAGTAGAAAAATGTATTTAAGTATGAACCATGAAGGGGCAAAAGGGCTTTGGTTTCATCACCTGAAGGGCTTTGGTTTAGAAAGGCATCGTGTATTGGCGCCGATTTGGTGGGCTGTGGGGCCTGTTCCTGTGCTGGACTATTCTTTAAGAAGTTCCCACAACATCAGGTTAAAATCCAGCAGGTTTATTTGGAATCATGAACTTTTGGAGCATTGCTGCATCATCAGATGAGTGGAGAGGTAGGTTTCGCAAACCCGGCAGACTTAGGCAATGACATTATTGTAAGATAATGACATCATTTGCACCAATTGCATCATTATCTTACAATCCTGTCTTTGCTTATATATATGTTGTGTTTGTGAAACCTACCTCTCCACACATGATGAAGGAGCAGCACTCCAAAAACCCATGATTCCAAATAAACCTGCCAGACTTTAACCTGGTGTTGTCAGACTTCTTGCTGTGCCCACCCCAGTCCAATGCTGGCATCTCTACATCATGTACTGTACTTTGCCCTTGTTCTGAACTGATTCTTATTCAAGTTTGATGCACATTGAGACAGAGGAACATGAATACTCACACAGTGATGTACACATATGGACAGATAGATATACCCAAGGTGGGGTACACACAGTTACAGGGAAATAGGAGGTTTTGTGGTGCAGTGTGTAACATCCCTGCCTCGGAGCAGTACCTCCAGGTTCCCAGCCTGGGATTTGACAGCTAAGGAAAGTGCGTTCACAATGTGGTCTAACAGGTTGAGTTTCAGCTTGTAAACCTTTCCAACAATGCAGGCGTAAGGATGGGAGGGACTCCTGGTCAGCCGTGTGATGGAAAGAACATTGGAGTCACTAGTCTTACTCTCCACAGCTCCAGACTACAACATACATGTGAAAGTGTATAAAAACAGAAAACATGGGATGTGCAGGTTAGGGGGATTGGCCATGCTAAATTACCCCTTAGTGGCCCCGATGTGCAGGTTAGGGGTAAATATATGGGGTTAGACGAAAGGTCAAGGATGGGCCTGGGTGAAATGCTGAGTCAGTGCAGACTTAATGGGTCAAATGGCTTCTTTCTGCACTGTAGGGATTTTATGATGATGATACGAACTCAGCAGGTCTGTCAGCATCTGTGGAGAGAGACCAAACAGAGTAAACATTTCAGATCTAAATGATCCTTCCGCAGAACAGAAGGAAGGTAGAAATGTACAGAATTATATCATTGAAAAGAGAGTGGAGGAGGTGGGGCAGAATAGAAGACCAGGGTTAGGTGCAGAAAAACTACAGGCAGCAAATTATTAAAGGGGAGGTTAAGATGGACGGGGTGCTTACTATCTAAAATTGTTGAACTCAATGTTGATTCCAATATTGATGCAAAGTGTCTAATTAGAAGATGAGGTGTTGTTCTGCTAGTTGGGCATCGCTGGAACATTGCATCAGGCCAAGGATGGACATGTGGGCATGAGGTGCTAATATGGTGAGCGACTGAGAGGTTGGGCGTCCTATTTGTGGACTGAGCTCATATGTTCCACAAGGCGGCGGTCACCCAGTCTGCGTTTGGTGTCTCCACTGTAGAGGACACCGCACTGTGAGCAGCGAATGCAGTGGACCAGATTGGAGAAGGTGTAAGTGAAACCCTGCTTCACCTGAAAGGAACGTTTGGAGCTTTGGACTGTGAGGAGGGAGGAGGTAAAAGGGTCAGATGTTACACCCTCTGCGATTGCAGGGAGAAGTGTCTTGGGAATGGGATGAAGGATCCGGTGCAATGGAGCAGTGGACCAGGACATCACGGAGGGAGTGTTGACTGGTGGGGGGAGGGGAAGATGTGTTTGGAGGTGACCAAGAGGTTCTGTGAAGGAGGGGAAGGGGTGAGGGTACAGGAGATGGGTCAGACATGGTTGAATGCTCTATCAAAATGTATGTTGCTGCAGCAACTCGGACTTCCTGAGCGAGCTGTAACACATCACCATCAACAGAAAAAAATTGCACTCGTGCTAAAGAATCAACGCTCCATTAATGAGAGACAGATAGAACAGGCATACACAGAGATGGAGACGCGAGTTAGAAAGTAGATTCATACTGATATATGGGTATGGAAAAACTCACAAACAAATACCAAAGATTGTCAACATTAAAGGGAACTGTACTGCAAGAGAAGATAGTGCTGAGATGTTTGATTATTCATCCATAGGTGCGAAAGGCCACTGCAGTTGTGGATACGAGGGGACCTCCGATTCCTGCACACCTTCAAGTCAAGCTGAAAAAACTACAGGTACAAAAATGGGCAGCGTCCTTTTAAAATTCTGTTTTAGGTTGTGAGCCAGTGACCCCTTTCTTCGCCCATCTCCAGTTGCTCTGAGCTTTGGCACAACTCAGTGACTCACTGGGCTACTTTCCGAGGATAGATAGTAGCCAGTCATGTGGGCCTCGAAGTGAGTCATAGTCCCAGGACGGGTGGGGACGGCTGGTTTAATCCTCAGAGTCAAACCACTGGGATTTTTTGCCATAATCCCAAGAATCTAACGGTCACTTTTGCTGAACCCAACTTTTCTGAAATCTTCTCCAGGCTCATCTTTTTTAAATTAAATTCACATTCTCACTGCCAAAGTAGAATTATAGAATGTCTGCAGTCCATTCGGCCCAGCCAGCCTGCATTGACAAAAATCTCACCCAGGCCCAATCGCTGTAACCCCGTATATTTACCCTGTTAGTCCCCCTGACACTAAGGGGCAATTTAGCATGGCCAATCCACCTAACCTGCACATCTTTGGACAACTTGTTGGGCAGCTGGAGATTCAACATGGAACTCATCCCCACCATTTCCAGCTGTCCTTCAGCCGTTTAATACTCGGCAGGATGATAATTGGCTAAGGGTAAAACTTCCGCACCCATCTGGGATGGCACGGTGGTACAGTGGTTAGCACTGCTGCCTCGTAGCGCCAGGGACCCGGGTTCAATTCTGACCTCGGGTCACTATCTGTGTGGAATCTGCACATTCTCCCTGTGTTTGCGTGGGTTTCCTCCACATGCCCCAGTTTCCTCCACGTGCCCCAGTTTCCTCCCACACTCTAAGGATGTACAGGTTAGGTAATAGGCCATGCTGAATTGTCCCTTACTGTCCACAGATGTGTAAGTTGGGGGGACTAGCGGGATAAATGTGTGGGGTTACGGGGATAGGGCAGGGGATGGGTAAGATGTTCTGTCGGAGTCAGTGCAAACCCGATGGGCCGAACGGTCCCTTTCTGTACTGTAGGGATTCTGTGATCAGAGAGCTGCCAGCCAAACGGATTATCCAGCAGTGCTGTTGTTCCAATGGCACCAGGGTTTGAGCGGGTGGCCATCGCTGAGGCTATGACTAATCCCTGAAAATGAGGTGCTAATGGAAGCCAAACTCCTGGGGTACTGGCAGGACCTGGCTGGAAGGCCTCAGCGAGGGAGGTGAGAAGGGTGTTGGGAGGTGCTGAGTTTGAGAGGCCAGAGTGGAGAGTTAAAGGGCGGTGTGACCTTTCCAGAAACCAAATATAAAACTTGGGAAATGACTGCTATTGGTCTGAACTGGTCTTAAAATGGAACTCCAGTAGCAATTATTTCCCAAGTTTTGTTGTTTTTTTAAATTTTAGGGTTGTGCGGGAGGGGTTGCCTCTGACAGGCACCGGCATACCCAGTAATAGACGTCACGCTACCCAACTGGCCTGCCCCCCCCCCCTCCCCCTTGCAGTGGGTAGATTAGTGGTGGAGGGCATTGAGGTTCTATTTAAGAGACTCAATGGCTGGAATTTTCTGACCATTGGCAGGATGATCTGGTCCTGCCGATGGCGCACCCCCTCCTGCGGGTTTCTTGGTGGCAAGGGGTACATTCAGCAGGAAAACCCGTTGACAACAACGGGAGCAGAGGATTCCTGCTGTCAGCCAAGGACAAGCTAACTCCATCACCACGATACATGGGTTGTACCACAAGGAATTGTGGTCACCACCAATCCTGGGTAGGATTGTGGTCTGTACAGACTTGATGGGCCGAACAGCCTCCTTCTGTACTGTAGCGATTCTGTGGCTAATTCCCCTAACCTACACGTCTTGGGTTACTAAGGGACAAATTAGCATGGCCATTCCACCTAAGCCATACGTCATGAAATGGGGCAGGCAGGAAGAGGGTGGAAAGGCCAAGCATTGCATTTTACAAGCCTGACCACCCCCCCCCCCAATCTCTTACTGTCAAATCAGCTTGTGGGGTATTGTAAAGATTTGCCCATATTCTCTGCATCACTAGTCCAGTAACATAATCCCTACATGACGGGCAGCACTGGTTAACACTGCTGCCTCACAGCACCAGCGGTCTTGGATCACTGTCTATGCAGAGTCTGCACATTCTCCCCATGTCTGCGTGGGTTTCCTCCGGATGCTGCAGTTTCCTCCCACAATCCAAAAGATGTACGGGTTAGATGGAACGGCCATGCTAAATTGTCCCTTAGTGTCCCAAGACGTGTAGGTTAGGGGGATTGGCCATAGAATCATAGAATTGTTTCAGTACAGAAGGAGGCTGTTCGGCCCATCAAGTCTGTATAGCCCACAATCCTACCCAGGCCCTATTCCCATAACCCCACATAATGTAACCCCATGTATTATCTGGGATTACGGAGATATGACTGGGGGGTTGTGGGGGGCATCGGTGAGCCTGGGTAAGGACTTGATGGGCTAAATGGCCTCCTTCTGCACTGAGAGGATTCTATTCTATGATTACCACATCCCATCTCCAGCACAATTTGCAAATGTCACAGATCATAGGTCCATTGGTTTTTTTTTTGAGAGTTGTTGCTCTCAGTGTAGAGCAGTGTGAGGAACACTCCCAGTTTGGATGTGGGCTGTAACCTCATAGGGTCCAGTTTATAATCTGTGCTGCCATCAAGTGGAGTTTCACACTGATGGCAGATTTCTCTCATCTCATAGATGATTTCATAGAATCATAGAATCCCTATAATACAGAAGGAGGCCACTCAATCCATTGTGTCTGCACCAACCACAATTCCACCCAGACCCTATTCCCATAACTGCACATATTTACCCTCCTAATTCTCCTGACACTAGGGTCAATTTAGCACAGCCAATCAACCTAACCCACACATGTTTGGACTATGGGAGGAAGTTCCGAACACAGGAGCAAAGTCTCATCACATTAGTGTTGCAGATTGACTATTAGATGCTGTTGGCGAGCTTAACGTTAATCAGCCCCCAGGGTCTCCAGAGAAGGCAGATGGGCTGATTGCTGATGACTGACTCTCCTTTGTTCAGCTGCAGGAAGAACGCTTGGCTCTTATCACAAGGGACAATCAGAACCTTTCCTCCAAACTGGCTGAAATCACAAGATCCAACGGGAGAGTGGAAAATTGGAATGATTACACCTCTAAAAGGTACAGAGATTAGGAGGGGCAGATTTGGGTGCTTGATGTTGCCTGATATAAGTTTTCCTCGCACGTCTGCCCAATTTCCATCTCCACAATATTGCCTCTGTCTCAGCTCATCTGTTCCGGGAACCCTTATTCAAGCCCTAGCCCTAACCTTAACCCTAACCCTAACCCTCACCCTAGACTTGCATATGTCATGCTTGCCTTCATCGGATGGGGCATCGCGTATAAAAGTTGGCAAATTATGTTACACTTGTATAAAACATTGGTTCGGACACATTTGGAACACTGTGTCCAATTCTGGTCACCACACTACCAAGCTTTAGGGAAAAACTCATCTGGTTCACTAATGCTCTTTAGGGAAGGAAATTCTTAATTCCAGATTTTTATTGAATTCAAATTTCACCATCTTCGATTGGGCATGGGTCCCCGGAGCATTACCCTGCGTCAATAGTACAGTGACAGTACCACTGCCTCCCCAGTGCTTTGGGATGAACCAAGGTTGTGTAAAGGACTTGGGGGCTTTGGAGAGAGTGGAGAAAAGATTGACCAGGGTGTTGCCTGGTATGGAGGGTATTAGCTTTGAGGAGAGATTGAATAAACTGGGATTGTTCTCCCTGGAAGGATAGAGGTTGAAGGGGCAACCTGATAAGAGTTCATAAGATTATGAGGCATATCGACAGGGTGAAGAGTTGGAAGCCTTTTCCCAGGGCTGAAATGACAGTTATAAGGGGTCACAGGTTCAAGGTGAGGGAGGGGAAAGGTTCAGGGGAGATGTGCAGGGGGAGGTTTTTTACTCGGAGAGCTTGGAATGCACTGCCGAGTCAGGTGATTAAGGCAGATACATCAGCTACATTTAAGAATTATCTGGATAGACACATGAACAGATGGAGATTAGAGGGATATAGGCAGTTAGTTTAGACAGGACAATGTGATCGATGTGGGCTTGGAGGGCTGAAGGGCCTGTTCCTGTGCTGTCCTTTGTCCTTTGTTCTTTGCTGATTCCAATTGATTTGGCCTCCCGTATCCTTCTCTTTAAGGTACCATGCTCACAAAGGCTTTGGAGACCATGGGTTCCCATTGGATCGGTCTATGATTATGGTTGACCACTTTTACCTCCTTCCATCAGGCATTTCGGAAGGATTTACTAATCGACCTGTTTAGCCACATGATGAACTCCCCTTCTGTGGCCAAATCCCGAAATGGGACTTGAACCTGGAGCTGCTGGCCCAGAGGTAGGGGGGGTACCACCCACTGTGCCTCAGGACCTCCCCTTTCCCACAATCTGCTCTCTGTAAACTTGAGATCATCCAAAACTTTGTTATCATTATCTTAACTTGTAGTCATCCTGTACCCTCTCAATCCTATCCTCTGTCACTTACAATGGTTAAGCAACACCTTAATTTAAACATTATTGCATTAAACATGCAATGTAAATGCAGTTTGCAGGTTGTATGTTTTATCAAGGCGGAGTGAAAGTTTTTGCCCACATATTGGCTTTGAGGATGTTCATCAACAGTCCATAGTCATTCTTTTAAAAAGTCACTTGCCTTTATATAGCACTTTACAGAAACTTGGTTCATCCCAAAGCACTGGGGACGCAGATGTTATCCTGCACTATTGACCCAGGGTAATGCTCTGGGGACCCATGCCCCATCGTAGATGGTGAAATTTGAATTCAATAAAAATCTGGAATTAAAAGTCTAATGATGACCATGAAACCATTGTTGGAAAAACCCATCTGGTTCATGAATGCCTTTTAGTGAAGGAAATCTGCTATCCTTACCCAGTCTGGCCTACATGTGACTCCAGCCTCAAGCTCAAATAGGGATGGGCAATAAATGCTGATTCAGCCAGCATCCCTTGAATGAATTAAGAAGAACTTTACTTGTTATCCCTGAACTGAGATCTTCCAGTGTCCTCCCACACAGCCTGAATGCAGAGAAACGTCACAGGGAGCTGGTGCAGATCACGCAGGCCAACCAGGGCATTCTGCATCGCATTGTGCACTGCAAATCGGAGTACAGCCACAGCAGACTGAGACAGGAGTGGGAGAAAGTGGAGAGAGTGCAAAGGGATATCGCACGTTACCCCCGTGGGCTGAACACTGAGCAGGTAAGAAACACACGCTGGCTCAGAATGAGGAAGAAGCTACTTGGCAGCGCATTCCAGACCCCCACCACCCTCTGTGTAAAAAATCGTCCCTCTGATATCTGAGTTATACCTCGCCCCTCTCACCTTGAGCCTGTGACTCCTCGTGATCGTCACCTCCGACCTGGGAAAAAGCTTCCCACTATTCACCCTATCTATACCCTTCATAATGTTGTACACCTCTATTAGGTCTCCCCTCATTCTCCGTCTTTCCAGGGAGAACAACCCCAGTTTACCCAATCTCTATCGGCCTAAACTGTTTAATCTCTCTTCATACGACAAACCCCTCATCTCTGGAACCAGTCTAGTGAACCCTCTCTGAACTGCCTCCAACGCCACTACATCTGTGTTCAAATAAGGGGACCAAAACTGTGCACAATACTCCAGGTGTGGCCTCACCAATGCCAACAATACTTCCTTACCTTTGTATTCTATTCTTTTAGCTATAAATGCCCACCATCCATTCCCTTTCTCTATTATCTGTTGTACCTGCATGCTAGTTTTCTGTGACTCACAAATGAGAACATCCAGATCTAATCACTGTGCTGCCGTGCCTCTGTTGCCTGTCTCAATCCATGCCAATATATTACCCCCAGTCCCACGTGCTTTAATTAATGGGAGAGCCTAGGACCAGAGGGCATAATCTCAGAGCAAGTGGTCACCCATTTCAGACAGAGACGTGGTGGAATTTCTTCTCTCGGAGGGGAGTGAATTCTTCCCGCAGAGGGCTGTCGAGGCTGGGGCATTAAGTATGTTCAAGGCTGAGACAGATTTTTAATCTGTAAGGAAATCGAGGGTTATGGGAATAAGGCAGGAAAGTGGAGTTGAGGATTATCGTATCAGATCAGTCATGATCTCATTGAATGGCAGAGCAGACTCGATGGGCTGAATGGCCTACCTCTGCTCCTGTGTCTTATGGTCTAATCATATATTTGCAAGGCTATGGGGAAATGGGCAGTGGGATTAATTGGTTAACTCTTACAAAGAGCCAACACAAGTAAGGTGACCTCCTTCAGTGCAATATACTTCTGTGACATAATTAAATTCTATAACCTCTGCAGCAACAAACCACCCGGAATATTTGCAAATATAACTGAGGCGAATTTGAATGAGAAAGATCAATCTCTGCTACTTTCCACAGAAATATAAAAAGCAAGTCTGCAGCAGAGAGGTCAAGGGTCAGAGGTCATAGGAGTGATGACACCTCAGATCAAGTCCAAGAACAGGGAAGATTGCAGGAGAGGAGTCAACAAACAGAGTGGCGACAGAAGAACTGCCTTCAGCATCCTCACTTCTGCCTTTCACCCACAGAAAACAAAGAAATTAATCTCACAGAAGAATTGTGTGTAAGCCCGCCAGCAACTCACCTTCCAGGTTAATTGCAATTTCCAACTCTTGGTCCCATGGATTACATACAACACTTCAAGCGCAGGTCCAAGTACATTTTAACAGATATATGGGTTTCTGTTTTCATGACCCTTTCAGGGAATGAAAGTCCCAGGCACTCAGCTCCCTCTGGATGGAAGTATTTCCCCGGTATCTCCCCCAAACCTCCCACCTCTTCCCTACATCCATTCCCCCTAGTTATTGTCCCCAATGATAAGGGGAAATGGACCATTCCCATTCACTCCATATAGACCCCTCAATGTTTATACTTCAGTTAGGTTTCCCCAGGGCTCCTCCATTCCCAAGGAAACAACCCTAGCCCAACTAACTTTCCTCATAACTAAAATTCTCCAATCCAGGTAACAGGTAAGGGGAGGCAGTGGCACTGTCACTGATGAGTAATCCAGAGACCCAGTGTTTGACCTGAGTTTGGACCCTACCATGGCAGAGGGTGAACTCAATAAAAATCTGGAATTAAAAGTCTAATGATGACCGTGAAACCATTGTCGATTGTTGTTAAAACCCATCTGGTTCTTTTTTTTATTCATTTGTGGGATATGGGCATCGCTGGCTGATCAGCATTTATTGCCCATCCCTAGTTGCCCTTGGAGGGTAGTTGAGAGCCAACCACATTGCTGTGGCTCTGGAGTCACATGTAGGCCAGACCGGGTAAGAACAGCAGATTTCCTTCCCTAAAGGACGTTAGAGAACCAGATGGTTTTTTTCTGACAATCGGCAATGGTTTCATGGTCATCAGTAGATTCTTAATTCCAGATATTTTTTATTGAATTCAAATTCCACCATCTGCCATGGCAGGATTTGAATCCGGGTCCCCAGAACATTAGCTGAGTTTCCGGATTGATAGTCTCGTGATAATACCACTAGGCCATCGCCTATTACATTTTGTCCTTCCCTGGTCTGACCGACATGTGACTCATTATAGAATCCCTACAGTAAAGGAGGAGGCCATTCAGCCCAATGAGTCTGTACTGACCACAATCCGACCCAGTCCCTTTTTCCGTAACCCACACATTTACCCTGCTAATCCCCCCGATACTAGGATCAATTTAACTTGGCCAGCTAATCTTTGGAGTGTGGGAGGAAACCCACACAGACACGTGGGGAAAATGTGCAAACTCTGCACAGACAGTGACCTGAGGCCGGATTGAACCTGGGACCCTGGCGCTGTGAGGCAGCAGTGCTAACCACTGCGCCGCTGTGCCTCTCAGGCTGAAAGGTGTTCCAAATTTCAGTAAGGCATTTGACAAGGCAGACTGGTCAGGGAAGTGAGATTTCATAGGATACGTGAGAAAGTGGCAGGTTGGATCCAAAGTGATAGGAAACAGAGAGTAATGTTTTTGTAAATCAAAGAAACTTAGAATCATAGAAACCCTACAGTACAGAAATAAGCCATTTGGCCCATCGAGTCTATAACGACCACAACCTCACCCAGGCTCTACCCTCCTATCCCTACACATTTACCCGCTAATCCCTCTAACCTACGCATCTCAAGACTCTAAGGGGTAATTTTAGCATGGACAATCAACCTAACACACACATCTTTGGACTGTGGGAGGAAACCGGAGCACCCGGAGGAAACCCACGCAGACACAGTGAGAACATGCAAACTCTACATAGACAGTGACCCAAGCCGGGAATTGAACCCAGTTCCATGGAGCTGTGAAGCAGCAGTGCTAACCACTGTGCCACCCCAAAATGGACAACGGTTTCCACTGATGTTCCACAGAGCCCAGAGTTGGGGCCCTTGCTGTTGGTTGTATATTTAATGGTTTAGATTTAAATGTGGGTGGCATGATTGGGAAATTTACAGATGACACAAAAATTGTCTGTGTAGTTGACAGTGAAGAGGGTCGCTGTCGATTCCAGAACGATATCTATGGTTTGATTGAGCAAGTGGAAAAGTGACAAAATGGAATTCAATCTGGTGAAGTGTGAGGTGATGGATTTCGAGGGTAAACAAAGCAAAGGAATACTCAATAAACAGGCAGATACTGAGCGGGGTGAGGAAGTGAGAGACCTTGGAGTGCATGTCCGCAGATCCTTGAAAGTGACAGGACAGATGGACAAGGTGGTCTAGAAAGCATATGGATGCCCTCCTATAATGGGCGAGATATTGAATACAAAAGCAGGGATGTAATAATGGAACTGTATAAAACACTGGTTTGGCCACAGCTGGAATTGTGTGTACAGTTCCGGTCATCAAAATACAGGAAGGACCTAATTGCTCTGGAGAGAGAGCAGAGGAGATTTACAAGAATGTTGTCAGAGATTAGAACTCACAGCTATGAGGAGAGATTGGATGACTTGGGCTGTTTCCTTGGAACAGAACAGATTGAGGGGTGACCTCGTGGACATTTACAAAAGTGTGATGGGTCTAGAAAGGGTAGCCATGATGGGGAGATGCTGGCTTTGGACTGGGGTAAACACAGTAAGAAGTCTCACAACACCAGGTTGAAGTCCAACAGGTTTATTTGGTAGCACGAGCCACAAGCTTTCAGAGTGCTGTCCCTTCATCAGGTAAGTAGACAGAACTCCCACTTATCTGATGAAGGACAGTGCCCTGAAAGCTAGTGGCTTATGGAACCAAATAAACCTGTTGGACTTTAACCTGGTGTTGTGAGACTTCTTACTCTAGGAAGGGTAGACAGGAAAGATTAGTTTTCCTCAGCTGAGGGGTCACTTAGCAAGGTGCATAGATTGAGGGTGATTGGGAGAAGGATCAGTGGGGACATGACAGGAAACATTTTTACTCAGAGGGTGGTGGGTGTCTGGAATCTGCTGCCTAAGTTGTCTCTGAGGCTGAAATCAACTTATTTCAAAGGTACCTGGATCTGCTCCTGAAGAGCTGGAACCTGCCAGGCTATGGACCAGGTGCTGGAAATAGGAATAAAATCAGCAGCCAGTACAGATACGATGGGCTGAATGGCCTGATTGTACACTGTAATTGCAGCACACAAAATAAATAAACATTTCTGTGGTCTGTCTCAAATCTTTGTAATGTCAGCTACTTCTGTGTTGGAACTGCATAATAAAACACAAAGCTTTGATTTTTGTCCCTAACATTGTTCACCGTGTATCTCAGGTTTTGGGAGCTTGACTCAATCTCCAGAACAGAATTTGCCAAACTTGATGACTCTGTTTTGGAACGTCATTCTCTGAGGTAATCTGGAAGATCTGTCATTGCTTTTCTGTGTTTTAAAATTCTCAGCTTTCTTTCTAACAACTGAATTTTTTCCCCCATCGGGATGCTGACTCAAGCTTACACAGAAAATAGGAGCAGGAGGTGGCCATTCGGCCCTTTGCGCCTACTCCGCCATTCATTGTGATCATGGCTGATCATCCAACTCAATAGCCTGATCCCACCTTCTCCCCATATCCTTTGATCCCCATATCCTTTGATCCCCATTGCCTCAAGAGCAAGATGTAACTCCTTCTTGAAAACATACAGGATGGGATTTTCCGGTGATGCTCGCCCCCAAGACTGGAAAGTCCCACCCCAGGTCAACGGACCTGTGTATAGTTTCCCCGTGGGCCCCCCCACCCCCTGCCTGCTACAATTCCCATGGCAAGCAGGATGGGGAGATTCCATCCACAATGTTTTGGCCTCAACTACTTGCTGTGGTAATAAATTCCCAAGAAATTTCCCCTCATCTCCACCCTAAATGGTCTACCCTGTCCTCAGACTGTGACCTCTGGTTCTGGACTCCCCCACCATCAGGAACACTTTTCTTGCATCTACCTGTCTCGCCCTGTTAGAATTTTACAGGTTTCTATGAGTTCATTCGTCTGAACTCCAGCGAACACAATCCTAGTTGATTCAATCTCTTTTAAGAGAAGACTTAACCTTGGAATTGTTTGCAAATCTGACATTAATTCACTCCACATGTTGCCCAAATGTTACCACTCAGTTGTGGTCCCCATTAGAGACAGTTTGCTCGGATGATCTCGGGTGTGGAGGGATTGTCTAATGAGGAAGGCTTAAACAGGTTGGGGTTCTACTCATTGTAGTTGAGGTAATCTCATTGAGCCACACAAGATTCTTAAGGGATTTGGCAGGGTAAATGCTGAGGTGTTTCCCCTCATGGGAGAGTCTAGGGCCAGAGGGCATAGTCTCAGAATAAAGGGGTGTCAATTTAGGACTGAGATGAGGAGAGATTTCTTCTCTGAAGGTTGAGAGTCTTGCTATGGTGGGACTTGATGTGGAGATGCTGGCATTGGACTGGGGTAAAAACAGAAAGAAGTCTCACAACACCAGCTTAAAGTCCAACAGGTTAATTTGTAGCAAACGCCACTAGCTTTTGGAACACGCTGTTCCTTCATCAGGTGGGTGGGGGTTCTGATCACAAACAGGGCACAAAGACACAAACTCAATAATGACTGGAATGTGAGTCTTTACAGGTAATCAAGTCTTAAAGGTACAGACAATGTGAGTGGAGAGAGCATTAAGCACAGGTTTAGGAGATGAGTATTGTCTCCAGACAGGACAGTTAGTGAGATTCTGCAAGTCCAGGCAAGTCATGGGGGTTACAGATAGTGTGACATGAACCCAAGATCCCGATTGAGGCTGTCCTCATGTGTGCGGAACTTGGCTATCAGTTTCTGCTCAGCGACTCTGCGCTGTCATGTGTTGTGAAGGCCGCCTTGGAGAACGCTGACCCGAAGATCAGAGACCGAATTCCTGTGACCGCTGAAGTGTTCCCCAACAGGAAGAGAACAGTCTTGCCTTGGTGATTGTTAAGCGGTGTTCATTCATCTGTTGTCGTAGCGTCTGCATGGTCTCTCCAGAGTACCATGGCTCGGGACATCCTTTCCTGCAGCGTATCAGTATGAATGGTGATGGCCAGAAAGCTGTGGCTGGGTGTTGGTCATGATGTGGAGATGCCAGCGTTGGACTGGGGCAAACACAGTAAGAAGTTTCACAACACCAGGTTAAAGTTCAACTTTTGGTAACAAGTGCCACTAGTTTTTGGTGCACTGCTCCTTTGTCAGGTGAGTGGGGAGTTCTGATCACAAACAGGGCATATAAAGGCACACAGTCAGTTATAGAATACTGATTAGAATGCGAGTCTTTACAGCTAATGAAGTTTTAAAGGTCTAGACAATGTGAGTGGAGATAGCATTAAGCATAGGTTAAAGAGATGTGTATTGTCTCCAGACAGGACAGTAAGTGAGATGTGAGAGGCATTCTGCCTCTGATCTTCGGGTAAACGTTCTCCAAGGCGGCCTTCACAGCATATGACAGCGCAGAGTCGCTGAGCAGAGACTGATAGCCAAGTTCCGCACACATATGGATGGTCTCAACCAGGATCTTGGGTTCATATCACACTATCTGTAACCCTCAAGACTTGCCTGGGCTTGCAACATCTCACTATATTTTGTCTGGAGACAATACACATCTCTTTAACCTGTGCTTAACGCTCTCTCCACTCCCATTGTCCTGTGTCCACGGGCGCAGTTGATGCCTTCCGCGGCTGTTGGGCACCACAGGAGGCTGGGATGCGTTATTGACCCTAATAATCACATTTTAATTTGATGTTTTCAAGTTCCTTTGTACTTTGATTTTGTTTGGGCTGTTTCCCTTCCTTTTGGGGAGCTGCCCTTTTTACTTTGTCCTAATTTTGAGTTTGTTTGTCTGGTTTGATCTTAAAAGAGGCCACTCACATTGTCTGTACCTTTAAGACTAGATTACCTGTAAAGACTCGCATTCTAATCAGTATTCTGTAAATTGAATTTGAGCCTTTATATGCCCTGTTTGTGATCGGAATTCCCCACTCACCTGATGAAGGGGCAGAGCCCCGAAAGCTAGTGGCGTTTGCTACCAAATAAACCTGTTGGACTTTAACCTGGTGCTGTGAGACTTCTTACTGTGATCACCATTCATAACCATTCCCCACTCAAAAAGCTAGTGGCTTTTGGTACCAAATAAACCTGTTGGACTTTAACCTGGTGTTGTGAGACTTCTTACATTCATAACCATTCCCCACTCAAAAAGCTAGTGGCTGTTGCTACCAAATAAACCTTTAGGGCTTTAACCTGGGGTAGTGAGACTTCTTAGGTGATCACTATTCATAACCATTCCCTACTCAAAAAGCTAGTGGCTTTTGCTACCAAATAAACTTTTTTGGGCTTTAACCTGGTGTTGTGAGACTTGATGTGGGTATGCCGGCGTTGGACTGGCGTAAACACAGTAAAAAGTCTGACAACACCAGGTTTTAGTCTAACCGATTTATTTGATAATACTCACAAGCTTTCGAGGTTTCCCTCAGGTGAATGGAGAGTTCTGGCCTCAGACAGAGCATATAAAGCACAGACAGTTTAGAGATTACTGATTAGAATGCGAATCCTTACACCTAACCTGCTGTTCAAGACCTGAAGTGGCTGACAATGTGAGTGGAAGGAGCACCGATCACAGGTTACAGAGATGTGTATTGTCTCCAGACAGTACAGTAAGTGAGGTTTTGCAAACCCAGGCAAGTCACGGGGGTTACAGATAGTGCGACATGAACCCAAGATCCCTGTTGAGACCGTCCCCATGCGTGCGGAACTTGGCTATCAGTCTCTGTTCAGCGACTCTGCGCTGTCGTGTATCGTGAAGGCCGCCTTTTTCTTACAGTTCCATGCCCGCTGGGCACCGCAGGGGCTGGGGTGGATTATAGACCCCAGCAATCACATTTTGATTTGATGTGTCTTAAGTTTCCTTTGTATTTTTGTTTTTGTTCCCCTTCCTTTTGGGGAGCTGCCCCTTTTACTTTGTCTTAACTTAATTTGAGTTTGTCTATTTGGTTTGACCTTGAAAGAGGAGACTTCTGACTGTGATCACCATTCCTAACCATTCCCCACTCAAAAAGCTAGTGGCTTTTGCTGCCAGATAAACCTCTTGGACTTGAACCTGTTGGTCTGAGGCTTCTTGCTGGGTGTTGGAATCAGGCAGTGCGCTGGCCACCCTGCCCGCTGGGGTCCTGATAGAGCCGCTCCCGGCAGCACTCGCTCTCTTCTCCGGGTCGGAATCCAAGATGGTGGGTTCGCCGCGCCGGGGCCGGGGAGGATAATCCGCTTCCATCCGCTCACTAACCGGCCGCCACGGTTCCCAGCGGCGGTGCGGGCCCATCCGTAACTCCCCCGGCCATCTTTACCCGCCGATATTAGCTGGGGGGGGGGGGGGGGGAGCGGTTAAAGAATCGGCCGATGAGGGATGGGGGAGGGGGAAGGGGATGTTGTGCCTTCCTGGGGGGGAGAAGGCTTCAGGAGGTGGAGGGAGGACGGGCAGGGAGGCCTGTGAGGGAGGCCTCGGGCTCTCCCCGGCTGTTTGCTGTGTCCGAGGTGGGGAAGCTTGACTCAGGCTGGCAGCAGCTTTAAAGCAGAATGTCTGTGCAGCTCTGGGGGGGAAGCTGGAGCTCTCCTTGGACAGGTTTGGATGGAATAAATCGGGGATAAAACTAATCGTATCCAAGTTTACAGCCAGAGGGGAAGGTAATTCTTGGATTTAAGTGCTGCAGAATTGATATGATTTGCCTGAAAAGGGGGATGGAGGCAGATTGGATGGTAAATTTTTTTAAAAAACGCATAAAATTTGGGAAAAGGGGACACCTACAGCTCAACTGGATAGGCTGTCAAAAGGCTGGCACTACTGTGATGGGCCAAAGGGCCTCATTCTGTGCTTTGTATCATGCGTTAGGTATTGATATTGTTTGAACCTCCCAGTGCAAATGTCCCTCTTCTATCTGAGGGGTTTTCAGTATGAAAATTAATGTACAGGAGGGGCTGGAAAAATTATATATATTCAGAGCTGTGTTTGGTTTGATTTATTATTGTCACATGTATTAGTGTACAGTGAAAAGTATTGTTTCTTGTGACATAGCAATGAAGTACATAGGGAAAATGGATAGGGTGCAGAATGCAGTGTAATAGTCACAGGATGTAGAGAAAGAACAGCTTAATATACGGTAAGCTTGACAGCAAGGAAGAAGTTGTTCTTGAGCTGATTGGTATGTGACGTCAGACTTCTGTATCTGAGAGAGAATGGCTTTTTTTTTGAAACTTGATTTAGTATCGTCACATGTATCAGTATACAGTGAAAAGTATTGTTTCCTCCACGCGATACAGTCAAGGTATACTGTTCATAGAGAAGGAAAGGAGAGTGTGCAGAATGTAGTGTTACAGTCATGGCTAGGGTGTAGAGAAATATCAACTTATGAGGAGGTAGGCCCATTCAGAAATCTGGCAGCAGGGAAGAAGCTGTTTGAGACGGTTGGTACATGTCCTCGGACTTCTGTATCTTTTTCCCAATGGAAGAAGGTGGAAGAGAGAATGTCCGGGGTGCGTGGAGTCCTTAATTATGCTGGTGGCTGTTCTGAGGCAGTGGGAAGTGTAGACAGAGTCAGTGGATCAGAGACTGATTTGTCTGATGGATTGGACTTTGTTTCCAACCTTTTGTAGTTCCTTGCGGTCTCGGGCAGAGCAGGAACCGTACAACCAGAAAGAATGCTTTCTATGGTGCATCTATAAATGAGAGTCGTAGCAGAAATGCCAAATTTCCTTAGTCTTCTGAGAAAGTAGAGGCGTTGATGGGCTTTCTTAACTATAATCTTGGCATGGGGGGACCAAAACAGGTTGTTGGTGATGTCGACACCTAAAAACCTGAAGCTCTCAACCATGTCCAGGGTGTGTGGGGCCCTTGATTATACTGATGCTGCCCAACTTATTTGAGGAAGCCAATGTATTTGCATTGTAACCATCAAATAGATATTAATCTGGGCGCTGACAGGAGGGCAGTCTGACAGGTCTGAAACCATTTGTGTTTTTGGCTTGCCTTGAGATGCAAAACTGCCTCCATTGGCCCCAGAACCCTAATGCTGGAATGATTTGTCAAACCATTCTTGTTCCACAACCTGCTTTTGGGTTACTGTTGGAGTGAGTTGAAGAATGAGGGGGGCCTTTCATAACGCTTCGCCTCTCTCCCATCCAGGGTCGCGTCAGGACTAAGACAGTCAAGAAAGCTGCCCGAGTGATCATTGAAAAATACTACACCCGCCTTGGCAATGACTTCCACACCAACAAGAGGGTCTGTGAGGAGATTGCCATCATCCCCAGCAAGAAACTGCGCAACAAAATTGCAGGGTAAGAACTCTTTTTTTTGTCCCCAGAATTCAACTAACTGGATCTAATTGATGGGATAGATTTTTGGGGCTGAATGGCTGCCTCCTGTTCCTGTTACACTGTTTCCTTCTGAAAATTGTATAAAGTGATTGCTATTCGCATGTAAATTAATGAATTCTGGAAAATTATTCACCTATGGCTTCTATGCTGGGGTGGGGTGTGCGTGTTAAGGGTGTAGGCAAGTGTAGAAAAAAAGAATCTGAGGCAAATCCTTTTCTTGCCCAACCTTTAAACTTACACTGCCCTGGCTGCTTTTCCCCTTCTTCACTGGGCATGAGAAGTATTGAGGCCAATTGTAGAACATCATCTTTTAATCTCAGTTGGGGTTTATTGACTCAGGGACCATTCAACCCATCATGTCTGTGCTAACTTTTTGGAAGAGCTATCTACTCATCCCATTTTGGGCACTCCCATCCCAGTGGTAATGCTTTTGTTTAATTCATAAAATCCGTTTGTCCTGTCGAGTCTACGTCAACAACAATCCCACCTAGGTCCTATCCCCATAGTCTCATGTATTTACCTCGCTCTGACCTACACACCCTGAGACACTAAGGGGCAATTCAGAATTGCCAATGCACCTAACCCACACATCTTTGGAATGTGGGAGGAAACCAGAGCACCCGGAGGAAACCCACGCAGACACAGGGAGAATGTGCAGGCTCTGCACAGACATGACAGATAGCGAACCTGGGTTCCTGTCGTTGTGAGGCAGCAGTGCTGCTAACCACTGTGCTATTGTGTCGCCCCTTACAGGTTTATTTTCATGTACTTCCTTGGTTTCTGCTGCACTCGCTGGCCTCATCCTCAAGCAGGTCTGAGGTGTTCATGTGTTTCCTGCCCTCTGTTTAAAAATGTGGCCAGCTCTACCAGTATACCTGAGGGAGACCAGGAGGTGATGCTGCTTCCCTGGCAGGAGGAGGAAGTTGAAGGAGGTCATTTTGAAGGCGTCTGGTTTTACTTTGCAGTGTTGCTGTAGATGGGTCCAACCTGTGACGTCAGTGGGTATTTGTGCAAGTCCATGTGCAGAGACCAGGATTGGTGGCCAGGTTATGTTGATAAGAGTCACAGTGAACAAGAACAAAAGCTGCAGAAATCTGAAATTTAAAACATACTGGGGTGGCACAGTGGTTAGCACTGCTGCCTCACAGAGCCTGGGACCCAGGTTCAATTCCCAACTTGGATCGTTCTCTGTGTAGAGACTGCACGTTCTCGCCATGTCTGTGTGGGTTTCCTCCACGTGCCGGGTTTCCTCCCACAATCTGAAAGATGTGCTGGTTAGGTTGATTGGCTGTGCTAAGTTGCCCCTTGGTGTCAGGGGGACTAGCTAGGATAAGTATTTGGTGTTATGGGCTTAGGGACTGGGTGGGATTGTGGGTGGCTCAGGCTGGATGGGCCAAATAGCCTCCTGCACTGGAGGGTTCTATGTATATCCAGTTCGATTGGCACCTTGGGAGAGGAATAATCTCTCTCGGCTCAGTTGTTTCTGTTGGAGCTCGAGGCGGCTGTAAATTAGAATGACCAGCTTGGCTGGAAGCTGGTGTAGAATCGTTGAGTAGCTTGCTAGTGCCCTTGTGTGAGTATAGATTTGGGTACAGCAATGAAAATGCCCAATAACTGGTGTTTAATTTACCCAGGTATGTGACACACTTAATGAAGCGGATTCAGCGTGGGCCCGTCCGAGGCATCTCCATCAAACTGCAGGAAGAAGAGCGGGAGAGGAGGGATAACTATGTCCCAGAGGTGGGTTCCTCTTCAGTCTCTTCACTCACTGCTGGGTTTAATCTGAATGCTTTGAGAACCTGGACTTTGTAGTTTTAAGGAGCAAGATTGAGAATCTTTGAAGACTTTAGACAAAGTACTGGAACTTGGTTGGAACTGGCCAGGGTACTTTTCACTATTTATATCCATTTGGAATGAAGTGAATCGCTCTGCTTCTGAACTTGGATCATAATTTAGATTCAGATTTAGATTCAGCCTGATTGGAGCTCACCCTTCCACATTTACCAGCACAACTCTCTTGCTTTGGCGTCCAGAAAGTGAGTTATAACATGGAGAATGAATTGTGTCTGCTGCCCTTCATCTGGATCTTGGATGTTGGGCTGCGCATTGTGTTTCTATCCTGTCATACACGTGTTCCTTCAGTCCCGTAGCCTCTTGCAGCTACCTATGCTACAGTTTGAGGTTAGTGGGCAGACAGCGCCAATTCCAAGCCTGCTGGAACCTCTCCAGTTTTCCAATTGATTTTTCAAATTTCCCTTCTCTCAGACCTCGGTTGAGCGAGTGTACGTTAAGTATTTACGATTTCCACAGTAAGGTACAGGTGCTGTTATCAATGTGAGCTGAGCGTCCGAGCACAAATAGTTAATGTTTCTCTCTGACACTTGTACGATATGCATCTTCACTTATTTTCGCCGTGTTTCCCAGTGGACAGTTCAGTATAGACAGTGTCCAAACCTTTATCATGTAGCCAGCTACAGCACCAACATATCGTGCTACGCAATTACCAGCTCAGCAGGGAAACGTTGATTAGATCTTTAGCGTGGTTACAGGATTGCTGAAGGTTAGGTTTGGCCTCTCGATTAGCTCCATCCCATTTTACATGATGACGTGTACAGCACAGGACACAGTGCGTGTGGAATCTGACATGCTGGTTAATTTATCCCCAGGCATTGCACTTTATTGATTTAAAGTGAAAATTGTTTTGTATTTATATCTTCCCTGGCCTTGTTTGGTCTTGTCCAATTGTGGAAGTGTCAATTGTTCATCTCCCGCAGGGATTTTCAATAGCTGCGTTAATATAATTGGTTCAAGTCTGGCTGGGTTTGGGCCCTTTAATTGAGCCGCAGCCAGTGACTAAAGGATTAATCAGGTTGGGTTAGTGTCTGTAACTTTCCTGGGGCGGTGCACTGATGGGGAGAGTGCTTTGTATTTCTGGTCAGCTTCAAAACTAGCTTCCCTTGGGAGGAAGAAGCAGATGTATAGTTTGTTTTGTGCATACAGAGCGTGAAAGGGTTTTTGTAATTGACAGTTGAGCTTACTCACTCATGTGCTGTAGTTACTGGTTGGTCAGTGGGGCAGCTACAGTGCACAGGAACATCCCACAGCTGCAATCTTAAATCGGTGACCGAGTGATGAGTTTGTAGTTGGGGGAATGTGTGCTCGAACTCTCCTGTGTTTCTGTAGTGGCGTCGAGGCCATGTCAGATGCTGGAAAGTTGGATACTCTTTCCTGGGGTAGAAAAGTCAAGTACGAGGGGACACGGGTTTTAGGTGCGAGGTTTTATGTGGGGAAAAGTTTAGAGGAGATGTGTGAGGCAAGCTTTTTACACAGAGGGTGGTGAGTGTCTGGAAGGCGCTGCCCAGGGAGGTGGTGGGAGCGAGTACGATAGCGGCATTTAAGGGGCATCTAGACAAATACATGACCAGGATGGGAATGGAAGGATAAGGCCTCCATAAGCGCACATGGTTTTAGTTTAGGCAGGCATCACAATCGACGCAGGCTTGGAGAGCTGAAGGGCATGTTCCTGTGCTGTACTATTCTTTGCTCTTTATGTGTAACCGAATGTGAGCTGCCATTTCAGGCTTTGGTCAAATGCTTCGTGTGTGCGTGGATCAATAGTGAGGCCTGAACTCGGATGTGAGTGTTCACCCGCTGAGCCAGGCTGCTCACTGACGAATCATTGGTAAAGATTGCGTTGGGTGGTGTGGCTGGTCTGTGCTGAACTCTGCCTCTCTGCGTGTGTTCCAGGTTTCTGCTCTGGACCAGGAGATGATTGAGGTGGACCCAGACACCAAGGAAATGCTGAAGCTACTGGTGAGTGACAGGGAGCTTGCTGTTTCACCATGTTCCAAATTTGTCCTGTATTGTTTGTTGAGACTAAACGCCTCCAGAGGTTGGAATGTGATGCTGTGCAGACAGCTCTATCATTCTGGTGGGGGGAATTCACGTGTATGTGAGGTTTACTCGACTGAAAAACCATCCTGGTGGTGTAGGTTAAAGTTGGCTGGGTTCCTGTTGTTGTGGGAGAGACTAAGCAACTAAATCATCATTAAAATGGACAACTTAATATTCTTATCAAATTGTTCCGATTTCCAGTAGGATTTGGGATTCTCGCCCATATAATTCGATGTTATGAGTTTCTATATGAAGTATCACCCGTTTTCACATTCTCTGTCTTTCGCTCTGTGACTAATTAGATCCTACTAAAGTAGAAAGTGAAATAGTGGCTCGGAACATTTGTGATTTTTCACCCATTATTATTTGAGTGTCACAATTAGATTTATATTAACACTGCAATGAAGTTACTGTGAAAATCCTGTAATCTCACACAGGTGCCTGTTTGGGTACACTAGGGAGTAGCACATCTTTCAGACTGTGGGAGGAAACCAGAACACCTGGACGAAACTCACGCAGACATGGGGAGAATGTGTAAACTCCACACAGACAGTGACCCAAGCCGGGAATCAAACCCAGGTCCCTGGCACTGAGGCAGCAGTGCTACCCACTGTGCCACCCATGGTGAGGGGGGAGTTGAGGAGCCCATACAGCGTTAGTTTTCTCCAATCGTATCACTGTCCTGAAGCACATTACTGTCACCAGGAACCAGTCTGGCATTTGACAGATCTTGGATGTGCTGAATGTAAAGTCTTCGTGCCTCAGAGTTTTCAAACAGAGGCTGAGTAGATAACTTGTACGTTTATATCGATAATGCCGAGTGCATTGTCTGGCAAAACTGGGAGATAATTATAGTTACAGGAGTGTGTACCCTTATAATTGTTCTGGGGTCTCATAGATTCCATAGAATCCTCCAGTGTGGAAGGAGGCCATTCGGCCCATCGAATCTGCACAAACCACAATCCCATCTGGGCCCGAACCACGTACCCTAGCTAGCCCCCTGACACTAAGGGACAATTTATGGCCAGGCCTCCTAACCCGCACATCTTATGGACTGTGGGAGGAAACCAGAGCATCCGGAGGAAACCTACGCAGACATGGGGAGCATGTGCAAACTCCACCGACAGTGACAGAAGTCAGTAATCGAACCCGGGAGCCTGGCGCTGTGAGGCAGCAATGCTAACCACTGTGCTGCCCCTTCCCTACAACAGTGTGACTTTTCTAGATGGGAAGATGTTAGACAAAGTCTTCTGTTCTGAAGTTACCAGCTGTTCGGCCTTTTCACTCATCTTTTTATGGACTCATCTCAGCCCCAATCTCCCCACCCCCGTACATTATTAGTTTTCAGATTAGACACGTTGGCAGAACTAGCCGTGTTTGTGAGAGTTACCTGGGCTCCGTAGAGTGCAGGTGGTCCCGTATCCATCTACCTGGGATGCAGATACACAGTGAAGTAGGGCAGGCTTGCTCCAGATTCAAGGATTGGTTTGATTTTCCAAACCTCTATAATCTCAGTATGGGTGCACAGGATTGCTACCCTGTGTGCTCCAGGTCCCTACAGTGTAGTGTTTGATAAACTCTGTATGAATATGATCTGGCTCTCCACTTGCTTCATGTAGAAGAATTGTCTGCTGAGGCATTGGGAAGAATTTATTTATCAAAGAAAAGAATCGAGCCCATTTTCAACTTATGCTGACTTTGGTTAGTTTTCAGTTGTATGGGGCAGCACGGTGGTTAGCACTGCTACCTCACAGCTCCAGGGATCTGGGTTCGATTCCTGGCTTGGGTCATTATCTGTGCGGAGTCTCCCTGTGTCTGCTTGGGTTTCCTCCGGGTGCTCTGGTTTCCTCCCACAAGGTTAGGGTGCATTGACCGGAACAGGCGCCAGAGTGTGGCACCTCAGGGAATTTCAGTAATTTCACTGCAGTGTTAATGTAAGCCTTACTTGTGACACTCTAAAGTTTTAAATTAAGACTAATTCATCAAGTTAATGATCTTGTTTCTTTGAGCGTTGTGTATGGGGTTGTTGGTTGGTGTCTGGACTAAAGCAGTGCTTACTGCTGCTTTACTGTGTATGGTAGCTCAGTCTGGTTCCACAAGCCCTATCATCTCATTCCCACTCCCTCAAATAGAGGCATTCTCGACATTGTGTAATTTTACCCATGAAGGACATCCAGGTTTGGATTAAACTCAATTTAATTCAGATTGTCTGACCTACTTTCAGTCAAAGGCTTCATTTTCTGAAATTGCTTCTATGTTCAGACGGAAGTCGGTAATAGTTAAAGACTGGCCGTTGTGCACAGCCCAAGATAAAAAATTACTGTTATCCTCTAGGCCAGCGCAGGAGGCACTTGTTCCTAAGGCAGCAACTTCCAAACCCACAAACACTTCCATCTAGAAGAACAAAGTCAGCAGATACCTGGGAACTCCACCACTTGCAGGTTCCCCTCCAAGCCACTCATCATCCTGATTTGGAAACGTCACCGTTCCTTCACTGTCGCTGGGTCAAAATCCTGGAACTCCCTCCCTAACAGCACAGTGGGTGTACCTACACCACATAGACTGCAGCGGTCCAAGAAGGCAGCTTGGCTACCATTTTCTTGAGGGTAGTTAGGGATGGGACAGAGAGTGCTGGTCTAGTCAATGACCCCCAGAAAGAATTGAGCAACGTCTTGGGGCTTTCTGGGACTGGACAGAATAAATTATCCTTTTAACTTCATTGTCGATATGAGAATGTGTCTATCTTTAAGCCCCCTAGCATACAGCATTGTCGATGGCTGGTTTGAAGGAAGATTACCTTACTGGTCCAGCAGTGCCTGGTTAGTGAATGAACCTGTGTGCGTTTCTCTGCCTGGGGTTTAATCTGTTTCCCTCTCTCTTTTTTGCAGGACTTTGGCAGCTTGTCCAACCTGCAAGTCACACAGCCTTCTGTAGGAATGGCTTTCCGGACTCCAAGAATCTAAAGTTATTTGTACCAGAATGTTCTCTCATTAAAAAAGACAAAATCACCCCGCTGGTTTGTGGCTTTATTAACGTTCCACTTGATCGATATTCCCCTTGTGACCTGCTGGATGTTCCTGTAAAGCAATGAACAAGGCTCGATATAAAATGCTGCAAGCTGATAGCTCAGTGATTGTAAATCCTGATTACTAAATCTTTTAACTCTCACAGGGGAGTTATTCTTTTTACCTGTACATCAGGCAGGTTATTATTGCTTATTGAGGAATCCTTATTAGGGGAATGTTAAATCAGAGACTCCTGCAGTTCGGATTGGAAATTCAGATTTAAATCTTAATATATGGTCCCTTGAATTTTATGGTGCGCAAAAATACGGTTCATAGTCATACAGCAGAGAAAAGACCCATCATGTCTGCACAAACACCACTAAAGGTGCATTAATCCCATTTTCCTGCACATGTCCCATATCCATGAATGTTATGACATTTCAAGTGCTTATTCAAATATTTTTTAAAGGTTTCTGGCCTCCACAACCTTCCCAGGCAGCGCATTCCAGATTCCCACCACATTCTGAACCAAAAAGCTTTTCTCAAACCCCCTCTGAATCCTCTGCTCCTCACCCTAAAACTCTGCCCCCTCATGACCGATTCCACAACCAGTGGTGCCAGACGCTTTGGTAGCTTGGTTTTGCACGCAGATGTTGGAAAGGTTTGTACAGCTAGTTTAGTGACGGGAAACTGCTTGGGGGGTAGGGGGCATAAGGGTGACGAGTTGGCATGTATACAAATTTGATTTTTATGACAACTGGCGTGGATGCCAGTAGAGGGAGTTCACATCTAACCGCAGGGTTGGGACATGGATGTGAAATCAGTGAGGGTGTGACCAGCAAGAACCAGGATAGAATAGGCTGTTAATTCACCTAAGGGTGTTTATATCCTGTAACAAATCACCTCACTGCCTCCGTGTTTAAATCACCCTGGTTATTGCTAGTTATAGCCATTCACTTATAGACTGGAACTGAATTTAATCCACTACCCGGTATTCAGCTGAAGGACTTTTCTGACCAGACTCAGCTGTGATCAGCACTGCTGTCTCACAGTGCCAGGGACCCGGGATCAATTCCTATCTGTGTGTTGTCCCCGTGTCTGCATGGGTTTCCTCCGGGTGCTCCGGTTTCCTCCCACAGTCCAAAGATGTGCTGATCTGGTGGATTGGCCATGCTAAATTGCCCCTTAGTGTCAGGGAAACTAGATAAATGTGTGGGGTTACAGGGATAGAGCCTGGGTGGGATTGTGGTTGGTACTGACTTGATGGGCTGAATGACCACCTTCTGCACTGTAGGATTCTATGAAACTGGGAATAGTGTAGGGCGTGGGGAAGAATCTGCCATATCATTAACATCCTGCCCTGAATGTTAAAATTGGAGAGAGGGTGGGTATGGCCATGCTCTTGAAAATAAACCATGTTGAGGTTAATCACTTATTGGAAAGGAGTAAATCATACAGCCCTTCAAGCCTGTTCTGTCATTGCATAAGTTTATCGATCTACTTCACCTTTTATACTATCCTCCAATTCACTTGGTATCCACAAACCAATTGTTCTTGTCTTGGACACAGTAAGAGGTCTCACAACACCAGGTTTATTTGGTACCACGAGTGATTGGAGCGCTGCCCCTTAACAGGTGATTCTGGTGCTCTGAAAGCTTGTGTTACCAAATAACCCTGTTGGACTTTAACCTGGTGTTGTGAGACTTCTTAGTGTGCCTGCCCCAATCCTATACTGGCATCTCCACATCTTGTCTTGGATACACTCATTGGCTGTGTGGCCTTCGTTGGAGAATTCCATAGAACTGCAGCTTTCTTGAATCAGTTTCTCACTTCCATCGCACATGTCTGACCCCTTATTCTAAGAATGACAACTTCTTTCTTCATTCTCCAACCAGGGAAACATCTTCAAATCTCTTCAGAATTTTACAGCTCTTATTTGGCCACCTCTACTTTTTTCTAAATTCTAGGGAATATAAATGTAGTTTTCCACATATTTATGGGGTTTTTATTCCCCAACGCTAAGGAACAAACTAGCACAGCCAACCTGCACACCCCAACCCACGCAGACACGGAGAGAATGTGCAAACTCCACACGCACAGTAACCCAAGCCGGGAATCGAACCTGGCCCTCTGGTAGCAGTGCTAACCACTGTGCTACTGTGCTGGTTGGGCCAATCATGGTTCAGCTCTAGGATCCTTGTGGTACCCTTTCCTTGCCCCCACCTGCCCCCCTGGGTGACAATGCCAATTGATGCACCCAATACAGGCTGGTTCATTCTGTTCCAGTCCTGTGTAACTTTCTGTCCACTGGTTCATATTAGAAAGATGGCCCTTTGGCCCATTATGTCTACCCCAGCACCTATCCTAATCCCATTATCCAGCACTTTGCCCATAGCCTTGTATTGCTGCGGCGTTTCAAATGCTCATCTCAATGCTCCTTAAATGTTGTGAGGGTTCCTGGCTCTCCTGCTCCTACAGGCAGTGAGTTTCAGACCCCCACCACCCTCTGGGTGAAGAAGTGTCTCCTGAAATCTCTCAATCTCCTATCCCTTGCTTAAATCAATCCCCCCCCCCCCCCCAGCAGGTTATTGACCCCTCAGTCCAGGGGAAGAGTGCCTTTCTACCTTCTATCTACCCTCCCTGTGTCCCTCATCATCTTATACACCTCAACAGAGTCTCCCTTCAGCCTTCTTTCCCTAAGAAGAACGACATAAGAAGCCTCACAACACCAGGTTAAAGTCCAACAGGTTTATTTAGTAGCAAAAGCCACTAGCTTTGTGGGCCTCTGACCCTTCATCAGGTGAAGGAGAACAATCCCAGCCTATCCAACCTCCCTTGATAGCTGAAACACTCCAGCCCAGGTCGCACCCTGGTGAATCTCCTCTGCACCCTCTCTAGTTCAATCACATCCTTCCTATAGTATAACGACCAGAACTGCGCACAGTTCTCCAGCAGTGCTCTGTTTTACGCAGCTCCGTCATAACTTCCCTATTCTTATTTTCTATTTGATTTATTATTGTCACATGTATTGTTTCTTGCGCACTCTCCACACAAAGCATACCATTCATAGAGAAGGAAAGGAGTGAGTGCAGAATATAGTATTATAGTCACAGCTATGGTGTAGAGAAAGATCAACATAGTGCAAGATAGGTCCATTCAAAAGTCTGATGGCAGCAGGGAAGAAGCTGTTCTTGAGTCGGTTGGTCCGTGACCTCAGATTTTTGTATCTTTTTCCTGACGGAAGAAGGTGGAAGAGAGAATGACCGGGGTGTGTGGGGTCCTTAATTATGCTGGCTGCTTTTCCAAGGCAGTGGGAAGTGTAGACAGAGTCAATGGATGGGAGGCTGCTTTGTGCGATGGATTGGGCTACATTCACAACCCTTTGTAGTTTCTTGTGAACTTTATTCTTTGATTAATAAAGGCAAGCATCTCATTTGACTTCTTATCCACCATATCTACCTGTCCTCCTGCCTTCAGGGATCTTTGGACAAGGACCCCAAGCTCCCTCTGGTTCTCTGTGTTAATTAATCTCCCACTGTTCACTATTTATTCCCTTGCTTTGTTAGTCCTCCCAAAATGCAGCAAGTTGCCGCTGTTCTGCCCACCTGAACAATTCGCCTGTAATTGGAGCTTTTCTCTTCGCTATTTACCCCCTCAACAATTTGTATCATCTGTGAACTGTACAATACCACACAACTGCAGGTGGTTTCACACTGACGTCTGTGAGGAACACTTGTAGACCTCTCTCTCTGTATCTCCCTCTCTGTCTCTCTCCCTCTCTGTCTCTCTCCCTCACTGTCTCTCTCCCTCACTGTCTCTCTCCCTCTCTGTCTCTCTCCCTCTCTGTCTCTCTCCCTCTCTGTCTCTCTCCCTCTCTGTCTCTCTCCCTCTGTCTCTCTCCCTCTCTGTCTCTCTCTCCCTCTCTCTCTCTCTCCCTCTCTGTCTCTCTCCCTCTCTGTCTCTCTCCCTCTCTGTCTCTCTCCCTCTCTGTCTCTCTCCCTCTCTGTCTCTCTCTCCCTCTCTGTCTCTCTCCCTCTCTGTCTCTCTCCCTCTCTGTCTCTCTCCCTCTCTGTCTTTCTCTCTCTTCCTCCCTCTTTTGTCTCTTCCCCTGTGCTCTCTTTCCCTCTCCTTCTCTCTCTCTCTCTCTGTCTCCTTAAACAGAATAAGATAAAAGATGGAATGAGAGTGTTTGCTGGGGACAGTTCGCAAGAAGTCGCCAAAATCCAACCCCATCTTGAAATGGATTAAAGCATAAAAACCAGGTTTCCAGATATCCGGTGCCTTCCTGAGCTCAGACCCTGGGGAACATTCGCGGCACATGGGTGTCACTGGCTGGGCCAACATTTATTGCCCATCCCTAGTTGCTCTTGGAGGGCAGTTGAGAGTCAACGACATTGCTGTGGCTCTCTTGAGTCACATGTAGGCCAGACTGGGTAAGGACGGCAGATTTCCTTCCCTAAAGGGAACCAGATGGGTTTTTATCTGACAATCGGCAATGGTTTCATGGTCATCATAGATTCTTAATTCCAGGTTTTTTTATTGAATTCAAATTCCACCATCTGCTGTGGTGGGATTCGAACCCGGGTCCCCCAAAACATTAGCTGAGTTTCTGGGTTAATAGGCCAGCAATAACACCATTAGGCCATCGCCTCCCCTAATTTGGAATGGTGTATTTTGGAGCAAGCAGGGAGATGGATTTAAGGCTTTCACTGTCTTTGACGCAATGGCTTTGTGACTCTGAATAATATTTTTTGAAAAACTCGCTTTACTTTTGTCAGAAGAAAAGATATTGATTTCACTCCCGCTATCAATGAGGAACAGGCTGCAGGGCAGAAAAGCTCAAAGATTGAATGCAGACTTGGCATCATTTACAACTCTGGGAGCTCAGTCCTCCCAGACAGGCGATGGATTCTCTGTCACTGCCTGAGGGCAGTCTGCAGTGTGTGAGCAGAAAGTGAGAAATACTGCCCCCTGCAGGGAACCACTTCCATTATTTGATTTATTATCGTCACATTATTAGTTACACAGTGAAAAGTATTGTTTCTTGCGCGCTATACAGACAAAGCATACTGTTCATAGAGAAGAAAAGGAAAGAGTGCAGAATGTAGTCTTATTGTCATAGCTAGGTTGTAGAGAAAGATCAACTCAGTGCAAGGTAGGTCCATTCAAAAGTCTGACAGCAGCAGGGAAGAAGCTGTTCTCGAGTCGGTTGGTACGTGATCTCAGATTTTTGTATCTTTTTCCCGATGGAAGAAGGTGGAAGAGAGAATGTCCGGGGTGTGTAGCGTCCTTGATTATGCTGGCTGCTTTTCCGAGGCAGCGGGAAGTGTAGACAGAGTCAATGGATGGGAGGCTGGTTTGCGTGATGGATTGGGCTACATTCACGACCTTCTGTAGTTTACTGACATGATGTGGAGATGCCGGTGTTGGACTGGGGTGGGCACAGTAAGAACACCAGGTTAAAGTCCAACGGGTTTATTTGGTATCGGGAGCTTTCGGAGCGCTGCTCCTTCATCAGGTGAGCGGAGAGTTGGGTTCACAAACAGGACATTTATAGACACAGACACAATTGCAAGGTAATGTTGGAATGTGAGTTTTAACAAGTAATCGAGTCTTTACAGGTACAGGCAATGCAAGTTGGGAGAGGGTTAAGCACTGGTTAAAGAACAAAGAACAGTACAGCACAGGAAACAGGCCCTTCGGCCCTCCAAGCCTGTGCTGCTCATTGGTCCAACTAGACCATTCATCTAAGAGGCGTGAATTGTCTCCAGCCAGGACAGTTAGTAGGATTTTACAAGCCCAGGCCAAATGGTGGGGGGGTTACACGTAGCGTGGCATGACCTTGGCTATCAGTTTCTGCTCAGCGATTCTGCGTTGTGTCTTGATGGCCGCCTTGGAGAACACTTACCCGTTTAGTTTCTTACAGCCTTGGGCGGTGAGTCCACAGCAGGGTACGTCAGAAGTTTAAGTTTATTTACCAGTGTCACAATTAGGCTTACATTAACACTGCAATGAAGTTACTGTGAAAATCCCCTCGTCGCCACACTCCGGCGCCTGTTCGGGTACACTGAGGGAGAATTTAGCACGGCCAACGCACCCGAACCAGCACGTCTTTTGGCCTGTGGAAGGAAACCGGTGCACCTGGAGGAAACCCATGTGGACACGGGGAGAATGTGCAGGCTCCACACAGACCGTGGCGCAAGCCAGGAATCGAACCCGGGTCTCTGGCGCAATGAGGCAGCAGTGCTAACCACTGTGCCACCATGCACTGCCAGGCATATCTGAAGGAGCCCTGGGGGCCTTGACTGTGTCAAAGTGGATTTGCCGCTTTCTCTCTGTGATTCAGCTCTCCGTGGTTCGTGTGGAGTTGGCTGATAGAGTTTGTGGAATCAGTAATCTGACCCCTGGTCCTGAGTTGCAGTGTTTCTCTTGGAGAGCATGACAGGAGTAATACTCAGTGACTCCAGCAGGTGGGGCCAGAGGTCCAATATTTATTAAAAATGACCATTATTAAAAAGTAACAGTGTTTTTAAATCTTCAAAGGCAGCAGGAGACCGGGAAAAGGCAAACAGCATTTCATCATTACAAATAGGCATAGAGTCCCAAACCAATGGGTAGCACAGTGGTTAGCGCTGCTGCCTCACAGCCCCAGGGACCCGGGTTCAATCCCCAGCTTGGGTCACTGTCTGTGTGGGGTCTGCACATTCTCCCCGTGTCTGCGTGGGTTTCCTCCGGGTGCTCCAGTGTCCTCCCACAGTCTGAATGATGCATGGGTTAGGTGGATTGGCCAGGCTAAATTGCCCTTGAGTGTCAGGGGGACTAGCAGGGTAAATATGTGGGGTTACGGGGGATAGGGCCTGGGTGGGATTGTGGATGGGCTGAATGGCCCCTCTCTGCGCTGTAGGGATTCTGTGAACGATTGAAGGCACTGTACTACTGAAAAGATGCCAATGTTTTTGGGGTGCAGACACGATAGATTTAGCAGAACGGTACCAAGGATGAGGGGCTTTTTAAAATTAATTCATGGGCCATGGGTGTCGTTGGCTGGGTCAGCATTTATTACCCATCCCTAATTACCCTTGAGAAGGGGGTGGAGAGTTTGGCCGTGTCTGGAACTGAATCCCATCAGTTTGGTGAGGGCAGCTGGAGGAGAGGGCTGGGGGTCCTTGGGTTGATGGTGCTGTGGGAAACACAAGGTTCCTCCCGTGGCTTCGGTTAACCCTCTGAGCTTTTTGGCACTTGGGACACGAGGTGCAGGGAATCCTCAAAAAGGAAAATAAGAATTAGAGATTATCGGCACCATCAGTCACCGGGAGAAATATTCAAAAAGTAGCTAGCTCTGATCCTGACAATCGCTGAATATAAAAGTGACTCTGGAATGAGTCACTGCACAGAGGCTTTGAATAAAGATAAGGAGGTTTTGTTGCAGTTGTATAGGATGAGGCCTCACCTGGAACATTGCGTACAGTTTTGGTCCCCTTATCTGAAAAAGAGGATGTATTAACATTGCAGGCAGTCCCAGGGAGATTTGCCAGTCTGCTTCTGTTTCAGCCTCCCAGCTGCAGCTCAGTAAGATGAACACAAGTTCTGTTTCTTCATAACCTGCCGATATTTCTTTGATCCAACTCCACATACAGTTCTCCCCAGCCACCTGTGGCCCCTTTATATGTCAGCGACTTCTATTAAATAATTGACATTAAATTAGGACTTAATTGGAAGGTCTGTTAACCGATTCCCAACAAATTCTTGGGATCCTGCACCGATCATGATGCCTGCCGAAACTAAGACCGTTTGCACTTACACAGTCCGTATCCTTCCATTCCCGTCCTGTTCATGTATTTATCTAGATTCCCCTTAAACAGCACGATCGTACTCGCTCCCAACACCTCCCCAGGCAGCGAGTTCCAGACACTCATCACCTCGCACATCTCCTCTGAATTTTTCCCCACGCACCTTAAACCTACATCCTCTCGTACTTGACTTTTCTACTCTAGGAAACAGCATCTGACAATCCACTCTGTCCACGCCTCTCATAATCCTGTAAACCTCTATCAGGTCACCCCTCAATCTCCGTCATTCCAGGGAGAACAAACTCAGTTTCTCCAGCCTCTCCTCACAACTAATACCCTCCAGACCCAGGCGATAAACCTCTCCTGTACCCTCTCCAAAGCATCCACATCCTTCTGGTAGTGTGTGGCGAGAGGTCGCAGGATTGGAAGGTGCTGTCGAAGGAGCCTGAGTGAGTTGCTGCAGTGAATCTTGTAGACGGTACACATTGCTGCCAGAGTGTGTCAGCAGTCTTTTTGAGTCATTCTCCCAGGCAAATGGGGACTATTCCATCACACTCCTGACTTGTGCCTTGTAGATGGTGGACAGGCTCTGGGGAGTGAGTTACTCGCTGCACGATTCCTAATCTCTGATCTGCTCTTGTAGCCACAGTTTTTATATGACAGGTCAAGCTCAGTCCCGGTCAACAGTAAGGCCCAACATGTTCATAGAATAGAATCCCTACAGTGCAGAAGGAGGCCATTCAGCCCATCATATCAACCACAATCCCACCCAGGCCCTATTCCCGTAACCACATGTATTTACCCTGCTCGTCCCCCCGATACTAAGGGGCAATTTAACACGGCCAATCCACTTAACCCACACATATTTGGATAGTGGGAGGAAACCGGAGCACCCAGAGGAAACCCATGCAGACACGGGGAGAATGTGCAAACGGTGACCCAAGCCAGGAATCGAACCCAGGTCCCTGGCGCTGTGAGGCAGCAGTGCTAACCACTGTGCGACAGTGCCGCCCCCTCGGAGATCTTGTGGATACTTCTGTCTCCTGTTCTGAATTACTCTCTCACTCCCCTGCTCAATATTCATCCCTCAATCGACGTCACAGAGGAACAGATTACTAGCCGTTCTCGTGTCACCGTTTTTGAGATCTTGCTGTGTGCAAATTGGCTACAGCTCCTTTCATGACCAGCAGGGTGTCTCAAAGTGCTTTATAGCCAATGAGGTTCTACTGGAGTGTAATCCCAGTCATAATGTAGCAAGATGCCAGAAACAGCAATGGGATAATGACTGGGTAATCTGTCTCTTTCTGACGTTGACGGATGAATGTTGGCCAGGACACCGGGGAGAGTAATTCAAAACAGGAGACAGAAATATCCACACAATCTCTGAGGGACCATATTTCCAAACACACAATGTATTTATAATACAGGTCAGAAACTCCAAAGAGTTTTATGGAGTCCACCTGGATCATAAGTTTTGCTATTTGAATTTGGCTAGGTTGAGCATGTGATGTTTCACATCAGGTATGATTCAAATAACCCACTAGGGAGCTTTTATCAAACAAAGAATATAGTTAACAGGTATAGAAAGAAAATTAGCAATAACTTTCACTCATTGCAAACAAGAAACAAAGCAATTATGATATTGTATAAACCTTAACAGCTAACTGAAATGTTCCAACCAAACAAACTACCATGTAAATATACCCCGGCCATAGATTTAACACAGAAAACAAGGATGATCACATGTTGCTGTTGGATTCTGCGGCTTTCTTGACACACAGACGCACCCAGACAAGCTTGAAGTCAGAACAGTTTCCCAAAACACCAGGGAGAGAGAGAGCCAGAACATTGCATCCAGCCTGAAGTAAAACACTTTCTGACTAAAACAGCAGCCCAAACTGAAAATGATAAAGAACTCTTAGGAGGAAAAAAAACTGTCCAAAGGCACCTGACCTATCCATCATTCTCTCTCCAACAATTCATGGCCATAAAAATCCAGGACACTGCATCTGACCCAGAGTAAAAATAAATAAACCCCCATTTAATCTACTTAAGTAGTAATGAAAGGATGTCCAATCAGAAAGCGAGTGCTACAACAAAAACAAAAGACTGGCTTACAAACCGCAGAGAGCATGATTTAAAAAAAAAATTCTTAAAGGTACACTAGCGTCACAGATGATCAGTTGGTTTACTATTGGGGGAAGCCCATTTCGCCATTTATTTTCCAAACAGTGAGTGACCTCCTACCGGTATGTACCGTCTCCCATCCCACCTGTACAGACAAGCTGGTTCCTCTTGTGGGGAAGAGCATAATTATGGGGTTGTCAATATAAGATAGTCACCCAGAAACCCAATAGAAGTGAGGAAGAAACCTCTTCACCCAGAGGGTGGTGAGAATGTGCTTGGAGTGAGCAATATAGATGCTCGGGAAAAGAATAGAGAGTTACGATGGTAGATTTAGATGAGGAAAGGAAAGGAGAGGGGAGTTTCGAGTGGAGCAGGCATACTTGCATAAATTAGTTGGGCTGAATGGCCTCTTTCTACATTGTATCTCCTTTATGTAACCATTTGTACGAAAGCTAATTTGCCAATTCCACACCTACCTGTAAGATTTAAATGTCTTTCTGTCTCCTATCGCAGCCTACCCCGTGTTAAGGACACCCCCTGATTTGGGGTTGTCTGCAAATTTCAGAATTATACCCCCCGCACCCACTTTTCCAGTCTGACTAACTGCTTTTAAACCTTAATCCCTTGTTGGGATTTTAAGTCCCCCCCCCTCCACCTGCCACCCCACCCCCCCAGTCCCCCCCCCCCCCCCCCCACCACCGTCCCCCCACCCCCCCCCGTCCCCCGTCCCCGTCCCCATCCCCACGAGGGGTGGCCAGGTGGAGTTGTGGGTGGAGTGAGGGTTGTAATAATGGGTGAATCTTGTTGCCAGTTGCGTGGCCAATTCCTCCAATTCATACACCCTGTGCCAAACAAAGATTCAACTTTCTTCCCCCTGCCCCCCCCCCAATCCTGGGTTCCCCCCCCTCCTACTTTGCCACTCCCCAGCAGTTTGTCTGCCCCCCACCCTCCCGCCACTCCTCGCTGGGTCCTGCCTTGCCCTGGGGGAATCCTGAACTTAACTTAAAAGCTTCACCCTGTGGCATCTCTTCTTCCTGCAATTCCAGCAGTGGCCACCACTCCTGGTGGCACTGCTGACCAGAGAGCTGGTGTTAAATGGCTGAGGGATCGCGTGACCAAGTGGAGACAGGCCTGCCCCGACCTTTACTCTGGGGGAGGTCAGAACTTGGGCGACGAGGAGCGGAAAGAGTAACTGACCAGGAGACAGGAGAATCCACACGATCTCCAAAGGGGGCCGCATTTCCATTCTCATTAACGTGTTGTGAACAGGCTTAAAGATATTGCCCAGAGAGTTTTTCTGCACCTTTCACTGTCCGTGTACAGCTATGGGAGGTCATTTTCAGATCCTGTACAGGGGGATCGTGACTATGTGTGAGTAGGAGAACCAAAAGGGGAAAAAAACACTATTGGGATTTATTAAATATAATCGGGGTGCTGAGAATGGGAGAAAGTTACTTACCCTGGAGGGCTGGGAAACACGGGGGCTCTGGTCTGTTGAAGAATTATCCACTGGGGCCTGATTAGTTAGACTGGAAAAGTGGATGTGGGCTTACAATTCTGGACACCACATCAGGGGTGTCCGTAATAAGGGATGGACTGCGATAGGAGACAGAGAGACATTTCAAACTTGCGGGTAGGTGTGTAATTGGCAAATTAGCTTTCGTACAAGTGGTTACAGAAGGGAGCTCTGGCATAGAAGGAGGCCATTCAGCCCAACTAATTCTCCAATCAGAGCCCCCCTCTCCTTTCCACAGCAGTTTGAATGAACGAAGGAATTGGCCATGTTGGGAGGTGAATGCAGCCTCCTGATTGGCTGATTGTTGACAAGTGCGGTCTATGTTAGAAATCATAGAATCCCTACAGTACAGAAAGAGGCCATTCGGCCCATCGAGTCTGCACCCACCACAATCCCACCCAGGCCCCCCCCCCACATATCCCTACGTATTTACCCACTAATCCCTCTAATCTATGCATCTCAGGACGCTAAGGACAATTTTAGCACGGCCAATCAACCTAACCCGGACTGTGGGAGGAAACCCGAGCACCCGGAGGGAACCCACGCAGACACGGGGAGAATGTGCAAACTCCACACAGACAGTCAACCACATTGCTGTGGCTCTGGAATCGCGTGTAGGCCAGACCGGGTAAGGACAGAAACCGGGTGCTCCAGTTTCCTCCCACAGTCCAAAGTTGCGTGGGTTAGATGGATTGGCCGTGCTAAATTGCCTCTTAGTGTCAGGGGACGAGCTAGGGTAAATACATGGGGTTATGGGGATAGGGCCTGGGTGGGGTTGTGGTCGGTGCAGTCTTGATAGGCCGAATGGCCTCCTTTTGCACTGTAGGAATTCTATGATTTCCTTCCCTCAAGGACATTAGTGAGCTAACGATCGGTTTGTCAGTAGATTGTTAATTCCAGATTTTTAAAAAAATTGAATTCAAATTCCACCATCTGCCGTGGTGGGATTCGAACCTGGGACCCGGTTAACTTTGCCAACTTAAAGTTATTTATTAGTGTCACAAGTAGGCTTACACTAACACTGCAATGAAGTTACCGTGAAATCCCCCAGTTGCCACACTCCAGCGCATGTTCGGATACACTGAGGGAGAATTTAGCACGGCCAATGCACCCTAACCAGTATATCTTTGGACTGTGGGAGGAACACATTAAGAAGTCTCACGACACCGGGTTAAAGTCCAGCAGGTTTATTTGGTAGCAGAAGCCACTAGCTTTTGGAGCGCTGCCCCTTCATCACACTCACCTGAAGAAGGAGCAGCGCTCTGAAAGCTAGTGGATTTTACTACCAAGTAAACCTGTTGGACTTTAACCTGGTGTTGTGAGACTTCTTACTGTGTTTACCCCAGTCCAACGCTGGCACCTCCACATCACGTGGGAGGAAACCGGAGCACCCGGAGGAAACCCACGCAGACATGGGGAGAATGTGCGGACTCTGCACAGACAGTGACCCAAGCCGGGAATCGACCCCGGGTCCCTGGTACTACACCTCCCTGCAAGTCTTCATCCAATGTGTGGTGATTCGATTTATTATTGTCACATGTATTAGCAGACAGTGAAAAATATTGTTTCTGTTATTGTCACTGTAGGGTTTCTAGGATTCTATGACTCTCAACTGCCCTCGGGCAACTCGGGGTGGGCAACAAATGCTGGCCCAGCCAGCGATGCCCATGTCCCACGAATGAATAAAAACCAAGTTTGTGGAGTGGCCGACAGAAACCTCTAGATCTCTGAGTCCACCTGTGCGTGCGTGGGCCTCCTCTGCTGCCTGAAGTACCTCACGATGACTGTGAATCTACTCGGGCAAAATCCAGGCCAATGGAAGGAAACCAAGCGCTTGCTGTTCCGCATATTTTCTTTATTTGCGTTTCTTGTATCAGCAGGTGGTGCTTCAGGAACGAGGGATGTGATTTTGGCAGAAGGAGTACGATTCTGCGTGGGTTTGTGTTAGCATGTGGGTTGGGTTTAATGTGAAGAATCATCTTGGACCTGTTGATGATTTTTATCTGCTACCTCTGGCTGTTGATTTCAGAGGTTGCATCACAACACTGACACGCACTGCACTGCCTACTTGAAATTAGTCAGTCGTGATTCAGGGGTACACTTTAAGCAGATCTGTAAAAAGCTTTTGCCTCTTTCGAACGTAAAGTGAACATAATATTCCAGTTCGTGATTGCTGGTATGAGAATGCGTAGGTGTAGAACAATTTCAGAATTTAATCTAACCTGATGGATTTGATTCCTTCCACTAATGCTGACAAATGAATAAATAAAATTGGGTAAAACACTACATTGGAACTAACTCTTAATAGCTTTCTGTTCGGCAAATAATCCTTATTATGATGAAGTGAGAAATTGAACTCTGCCCCTGATTTGGGAGAATGCGTCCTTCCGAGCAGAGAGATAGGCATGCGACAAGGAGCTGCACCCAGAAGGCATTTGACAAGGTGCCACACGAAAGGCTGCTGCGTAAGATTAAGGTGCATGGAGTTACGGGTAATGTATTAGCATGGATAGACGGTCGGCTAACAAACAGAAAGCAAAGAGTAGGGGTAAATGGATGTGTTTCTGGTTGGTGATCAGAGTCCGGTGGATGTCACAGGGATCAGTGTCGGGACCACAATTATTTAGAATTTACATCGATGAGTTGGATTGCGGACCAAGTCCAGCGCGTCGAAGTTCACTGGAGACTAATACATGTGACAATAATAAATCAAACTTAGAAATAAATCTCCTTTGCCTAATAACTATCAGAAAAATGTCTGAGGTCACGTACCAACTGACTCAAGTCCAGCTTACATTAACACTGCAATGAAGTTATTGTGAAAATCCCCCAGTCGCCACACTCTGTTCGGGGAGAGGACACGAGGGAGAATTTAGCATGGCCAATGCACTTAAGCAGCACATCTTTCCAACTGTGGGAGGAAACCGGAGCACCCAGAGGAAACCCATGCAGACACAGGGAGAATGTACAGACTCCATACAGACAGTCACCCAAGCCGGGAATCGAACCCGGGTCCCTGGCGCTGTGAGGCAGCAGCACTAACCACTGTGCCAGCGTGGAGACCAGGAGTATCCAACACATTCAATTACAGCAATTCAAATAATAACCTGTCTCCCCATGTCAGTGTTGTAGAGGGATTCTGTCCCATTGAGTGTCATTTGGCCACAGAAGGAAAACATTTGGACACTGAATAAGTAATAATTAATGAATAATAATTAATTTAACAAAATTTCAGGATATTTGCTGAGCTGCACAGTTGCTGTGTGAGGGGCAGCAGGTCTGTGGAGGGCCAGGGCGAGGAAAGGGTTAACCCCGGCTGGGGGCGGGGCTAGGATGGAGGCTGACGTCATGGACCCGCCCACACAGCGGGGTCACTCACTGACCCGGAAGCGGTGGCGGTCGGTGACGTAGAGGCGTTTCCGGTTTTTTCCCTCTGGGTTCTGGAGATTTTTTTTCTTTTTTTCCATCCGAAAAAAATCCACAACAAGTGAGTGAGTATCCCGGGGAGAGGGAGAGGGAGAGGGGGAGAGGGAGAGGGGGGGGGAGAGGGAG